>NC_060281.1:40972786-41152228 GCF_021613505.1 Equus quagga
ACACCGAAGCAGCGTGAGAAAGTCACTGATTCCACACTGTACTTCACATGACAAGAGTTCACCTTTCCCACGGTAAAGTTTCCGCTGCTGATTATTATCTCACTATTTAACCAAAGAACAAATGCCAGCTCCTGGGAGAACAAATATTACATCAACTTTTCAGATATAATTTAGATTATAGATTAGTCAACAGTCTCCAGACAAACAGAAGAAAATATAACTTTGGAACCTTAATAATAGGCGCTAATTTATTTAAATGTTGCTACTAATAATGGCCAAAAAAGCCAGCTAAATTACTGTCACAAAAAACGGACAATTTCCAAGATTTAACTTTTATATATGTAAGCTTTATAGCATTCAGCCCCAAAAATGTAACATCGCTATTACCATTTTCTTTCTACAGATCATGCATTGGAATTATAGACTCTTTAGAGTCAAAATGGTTCTTAGATATTAATGGGTCTTAATCTTTTTAGAAAACAATTTGAGATTCTCTGAAACCTTGCAAAAAAAAAAAAGCACACAAGAGCATACTCATAACAGAATTTTGCAAACAACTGGCAAGAAATCCATGAACTCCTAGAATTCACTCTTACAGATCTAGTTTTAGTTAAATTCCTCATTTTACAGATGAGTAAACTGAGAAAGAGATGCTAAATAACTCACCCAAGGTCAGTTTTAGAGGCAGAACCAAACAGAACTCAGGTCCTTTTATATCCAAGATAGTTTTAATCTAGCTAGTAAACATTAGACTTTTCTTTAAATGTAAGGATCTGCTGAAATTATATAAATTATTTGTCTGAGATTTGCTTCAAAATAATTAAGTGAGGGGGAAAAAGGAGTGAATGGAGATGTAGATGAAACAAGATTGGCTATATATTGATAACTGTAGAAAATGGGGAAGTTAATTGAGATTATTACACTATTGACTATTTTTGAATATTTGAAAATTTTCATAATAAAAAGTTTAAGCACACACAAAGCACAATGGAAAAACATCATCATCCTAAATGGAAACTCAAATTCAAAAAGTATCAATGCAAAGTATTATTCAAGAAAAATTATGTAAGGAGGATAGGGAGGTAAGGCGAGACAACCACAATAACCTACCAAAAAGCACCTGCGATCACTTTGAAAGGCTTTTATTTCCTCTATTTAATTTAAACCTGCAAACTGATACAGTTTTCCTGAAGATGTGGTCTCATTCCTAGGAATCGTCATATTGTCTAAGTTGTATGGTAGAACCTAGTTAAAATGTAAATTCATTTAGAACCTTAGGAGTGGAGCCAGTCAAAATTACAAATTCAAAATTAAACAAACTGTGTCTTTATTGTTCTAAGAATAAATATTTGGGATAAGATTTTCCAGTGACAGTATCATACAGGGACTCAAAAAGTACAGCCACACAAGCAGGTTAGGTGGTAACGAGTATGATGCACTCTAGAAATATGTGCAACATAATGCACAACGTGTCTCCATAGTCAAAGACATTAATTCTGAAGATAGACACAAAGGATTTTAATAAAATTATTTCATGCAATGTAAGAGTAGAAAGAAAGCAATAATCTTGCTTACAGAAAATGCTAAGGAGTCTACTAAAAAACTAATAGAACTAATAAACAAATTCAGCAACGTTACAGGATACAAGATCAAGATACAAAAATCAACTGTATTTCTAACACTAGCAATGAGCATACCAAAAATTTAACAAAGGAAACAATTCCATCTACAATAGCATTAGAAACAAAATACTTAGGAAAAAATTTAACAACAGGAGTGTGAAACCCAATACTCTGAAAACCACAAAACATGGTTGAAAGAAATTAAAGACCTAAATAAATGGAAAGATGCCTTACATTTATGAATCAGAAAGCTTAATATTCAATCATAACTAGTTTTTTAAAAGTTCTCTATTGTCACTTGTCCTCTGGCTAAAAAGTCAGTAAATCAAGTTGATACAAACTACAGCCAGGTTAAATTTGGCCAAATTATGTCAAAATACTTCCAACTGCGTGCTTTCTACAACAGATTAAAGTGATTCTATCACATACCTTCACATTCTCTTGGATTCCTTCCTGTTTCTGCTTCATACTGGGATTCATCATACGCCTGGTGAAGCAGAAAAGACTAGTAGTTCAAAAACAGAATATGGTTTGCACACGAAGGTGGAGTCTAACTTTTGTTGAAAGTACTTACAATCATAAAAATCATACTACTGTATGGCAGAACTACGATCTTTGTTCACGGTACCCAAACTCAGCCATGTCGATGAATGACTATAGTGGCTCTCTATTTTATATATACACACACACAATAATTCTGGTCGTAAAAACTCTTGTTACAAAAGGAAAATTATACATTCTAACTATTTACAAAACTCGAGGGTGTTCTGGATTAAATACAGGGCTCTCAGAGATCTGAGAGACCATCAGCAGGCAAAGTGAAACACAGAGACCTGGATATGCCCAAGTCTATCCTAAAGAAGAGCATCCTAACTCTGGTGTTTCAAAGGGGGATTTAAGACGTAACAAACTTGGCTCTGGTAACCAGCAATAACTTAACAGTGACGTAATATCCGATCAAAGGAGATGATGCATCTACATTTGTAGGGAATGTTTAACCATCACCACGACCTGAGACACTGATGAAGCAAGGAAGAGGGATGGGATATGTTAGGTGGTGAACCAGACCACTGGGCCAACGTTTGAACGTTGTGTCTCCCAAAGAGATGCCCCAGATTCTTGTGGCCATGCCTTAACTCAGTGCAGCGGCTTTCAAACTTTGACTTTGACCCATCGCATGTTAATACATCTTACACTGTGCCCTAGCCAGCACGCAAGCAAAGAGTTTAGGAAACAAAACTTAATGGAACTGGATGATGCACTCTTTTTCTACTCTATTGCACGTTAAGCAAATGCTGATAGGGACCCCTAAGTTGAACCGGGGCAATGTTTTCCAAACCATTGGCTGGGTCACGAACATTGCCTAGAAAAACCTAAGTGAACAGAATGGAATCGAACAGAGGAGAAAACACCAGAGTGCATGGCATGCAAGGAATAAGTACTGCTTCGTGAAACTTCTACTTTAGTTGGATGGCTGCGTCCTAAATTGCGATGTCAAATGTGCTGTAGTATGTGTCACGATTAAAAAAAGTGGAAAGTCGCTGATGAAGTCTGATCCTTCACAAGTTGATGAACACTCCTGCGAGCAACCTGGCACCCTTACTTCTTATTCTCTAGTTCTTTTAAGCAACTAGATTAAAAACTCCAGCACAGGACTGGGTCCGAAGGAAATGCTGATAAACAGGTGAAACCAAGGTCACCAACACCAGTGTCGGGTTTTTAATGGAAGACGCAGGATTCACCGACCCTCGCCAGGAGCTCAGTTTGCGGACCCCCCCCCCGGATCACTGCCAGTTACTTCTGGTCAAGAGGGTGGACGTTCCGCTCATCCAGACAGCCAGGCATGCCCAGGCTGAGTCTCGCATCCACCAGCTGCAAACACCCCGCCCAGCCAGCTCGCCCTCCAGACTCGGACACACCGCTACCAACAAGGGGGCGGGCCGTCCGGTACCGCGCGCCCGGCCCTCCAACCGCGGCGCGCGCCTCAGCGACGGCGCCCACCAGCCAATGGGGAGCGCGGAAGGGAGAGCGCGCCAAAACCGACCCACCCAATGGGGAAGCCGCGTGCGTCGGCTCCCGCCCCCGCCCCGGCTCCCGCAACCGTTCAACACCCCACTCACCCTCACCCCGGCACCGGCCCGGCAGCTGTCACGGGAGTACGGGACTTCCGGCTGGCAGGAGCGAAAAGCGGCTTGTCTAGCAGTCCCTGCGTCCCCACCTCCTGCAGCCTGTCTCACACTTCCTGGATGGAAACGCTCAATCCTCGTAGCGAACGCAGGTAGCTGTGGCAGCAGCGCCTCTCACAAGGCCCACGGCCAGCGCGCTGTTGCACACAGCCGCCGGAGTGGCGGGCGCGCGCGGCTGTGAAAGCCTGCAAACTCCGCCCGCCTGCCCCGGACCGTCACGTCACCACGTGACGCGAGACGAGGGGTGGGGCCACCCGAATCCGGCGAATCGCCTCTCGCCTCCCCCCTCCCCGCCTCGGCCCCGCCCCCTTCCTGCGCCTGCGCAGTAGGTGTAGCGTGTATTTGAGCTGGGTCATCCCGGGGTTTCTGCTGGCTCGGAGATAGGTGTCCTTGGCTCCGGCCTTCTGGCCCCGGGCTCGGAACTTCCCTTTATAATGGGGTGGAGTTTTTTGCCCTTTGCAAGGTGGAGGAGAAAGATCTGCTCCAACTAGACATAATCACCGGGAGAATAAAATATTGTATACGTGTATAGTACACGACTTGTTATATTTCTGTAAAGCCGTCTTTCGCGGACTTTTAGTTTTATTAAGAGCTTCTATATTTTGGCTTTTTGTGTTTGGGCTGTGTTGCGATTCCGTAGGAGTTCTGGAAGGCTTAATTCGGCCATCAATTAGTCTTGCAACTATTTGTTGACCGCCTGATAAGGACCAAGCACTGTTCTAGCGCTGTCGTTGCGATCTGAAGGAGCCGGGAAACCTTAGGAATAGGCTAGCTCTTTAAAAATTATTCTTCTCATGGGGGCCGGCCGCCTGGCCGGGTGGTTAAGTTCACGCGCTGTGCTTGGGTGGTCCAGGGTTTCAGTGGTTCGGTTCCTGGGCGCAGACATGGCACCGCCCATCAGGCCATGCTGAGGCTGTGTCCCACATGCCGCCACTAGAATGACCCACAACTAAAATAGACAACTATGTACTGGGGGGATTTGGGGAGAAAAGGCAGAAAACAAAAGATTGGCAACAGTTGTTAGGTGCCAATCTTTGGAAAAAAAATAAATTATTCTGCAAAATTCTCAAATAACTTTCTTTATGGGCGTAATAATACATTTGGGGTTAACAGAGTCTTGTCCAATCTTTCGGTTACAACTGCAGTGGATATTAGCCAGCCTTGGTGGTCTAGTGTTTAAGATTGGAGGCTCACTACCATGGCCTGGGTTGTTTCTGCTCAGGGAAGCACACTGTCCATCTGCCTGTTGTCAGATTGGTGGCTGCGTGTTGCTGTGATTATTTCAAATACCAGCAGGGTCACCCATGGTGGACAGGTTTCAGTGGAGCTTCCAGACTGAGACAGACTAGGAAGAAGGACCTGGCCACCCACTTCTGAAAAAATTGGCCATGAAAACCCTATGAATAGCAGCAGAGTATTGGCTGGTACAGCGCCAGAAGGTGACAGGATGGTGCAAAAAGGCTGGGCCGAGTTGCTGTCTGCTGTACACAGGGTCTCTAGGAGTAGATTGTGGGCACTAACAACAAACCACAGATATTAATATGTCTGTTTTCCCATTTCTTAACTTTTCATGAGATTTTCATTCTCAGAGGAAAGGAAATTAACTCTACAGCACCAAATACTTTCTCGTCTACATACCTTGCCACACTGAGTGCCCACCTCCTGCCACCTCTCTCATTGGATTTCTTTGTCACAAAGCTAAAAATGTACAAAGCATAATCACATTGGTTCTAGCTTTCTTTGGGGGAAATATAGCATATGAGATCTAAATTCATAAAGGAAACAATCCATTAATTGGAAAACTACCAGTAAAAGGCTGGGTTTCCAAACTAAGAATTCTGATGACCAGTGATAGGTATAACCGTTGTGTCATTTGACTTTGAAACACCAGCCAGTCAGAATAGTAAATCTGACTTTCAGTTTCTTCAATCAGCCACATGATAAAAAGGGATCACTGAAAAGAGCCAAAATGGCTAAGTATATATTCAAAAGTGTATAAAATGTTATATTCAGGTAGTCTGTACTAGGTAAACTATAAAGTTTATGTTATTTCTTTCCAGAAGGAAAAAGCTAGGAAATAAAAATGTCTTCCATATGAAAATGGTAAGCAAACCAGAGTGGTAGAATCTCTAGGTTACCATAGTTCAAAAACTACAGAGGCAATAAGAGAACTGGTGATTTTCCAGACCGTGAGCCCACTTACCTGAATGTTATCTGTAGTTCCTAATAGTATTGGTTAGTTTTGAGTAGTGTGGGGAGACTTTTACTTTATACATTTCAGTATTGTTTGACTTTTTTTAAATTCAACATACCAAAGAAGATGATACCTTCTTAAGGAAAAATTGTGACACCCTCATTTCACCAGTTTAGGTTAGATCCTTTCTGCTTTGCCTGCTAAATAATCAGCTGGTTTATGTGACAAATTAAATTCAGATCTATACCAGTTGGGTGGCCACTAGCCACATGATGTCTACTGAGCACTTGAAATGTGGCTGGTCTTCATTGAAATGTGCTATAATGTAAAATACACGCTGGATTTCAAAGGTTTAGTACGAAAAGAAGAATGCAAAACATTTCCATGATTTTTTGTATTGATTACATGTTGAAATGATACTTTGGATATACTGAGTTAAATACAAATATTGTTAAAATTAATTCCAGTTGTTTCTTTTTACTTTTTTTGATGTGGCTACCAGAAAAAAATTTAATTACAGATGTGGCTCCCATTTGTGTGTTGCATTATATTTCAATAGGACAGGCTGCTCTAAACTATCATAACATACGTTGCCCCACTGAATCCTCCCAGTAGCCCTGTGAGGTTGTTTCTGCAAACTGCGATGCTAAATTACAGACCCAGGATCACACACAACTAGGCAGCGGCAGACTGAGACTTCAGATCTTCTGACTCAAAGTTCACATGTGACAAAAGTGAGGTTCTGAAAATATTCCTCTCAGGAGACAGAAGATGCTCAAGCCCCCAAACTACTGGGAATGTCTCCAAAAATGTATGCTTTCATACTGCTTTTGAAGAACAAATTTATAAGGAAAACAATTTTGTAGGGATCTGGAAAAAGTTATAAGTAGTTGTCATTTAATCAGAATTTTTCTCTAGACATCCAAATATACTGTAGTCTTATCTGCAGTAAAGAAAACATGGGTATTAATAGGATTATGTTTCTGCAGTAATACTGGCTCAGGTATAATCCTTTAATTTAGTACAGTCTTACACTATACAACCTTAAAAAAATTTATGGGTGTTTTTCTGTAATCTTTCTTTCTTCTTTTTTTTTTATTTTTTGAGGAAGATTAGCCCTGAGCTAATGTCTGCTGTCAATCCTCCTCTTTTTGCTGAGGAAGCCTGGCCCTGAGCTAACATCCATGCCCATCTTCCTCTACTTTATACATGGGACGCTTACCACAGCATGGCTTGCCAAGTGTTGCCATGTCCCCACCTGGGATCCCAACCAGTGAACCCCGGGCCACCAGAAGCGGAACGTGTGAACTAAACCGCTGCACCACTGGGCCGGCCCCAAACCCCAATTTCTTAAACCCAGACTATTTCTGAAAGCATTTGGTCATGGAGAAAATTTTCACAAAATTCACAGTGGTAATTTTACAAAAGTTAGCTGTTAAATAAATTTATATGATGAGAATGAGTTGCTGGCTACATAAGGAAGGATGGACGTATTAGTCAGGGTTCTCCAGAGAAACAGCACCAATGGGAGAGTCAGGGCTGGCCCAGTGGCATGGGCCTGTCCCAGGCCGTCTCCTTGGCTTGTAGGGGGCTATCTTTTCCCTATGCCTGTTCCCATCATCTGCCTTCTATATGTGTCTCTGTGTCCAAATTTCCCTTTTTGTAAGGACATCAGTCATATTGGATTAAGGTCTGCTATAGACTGAATGTTTATGTCCCTCCAAAATGTTGAAACCTAATCCCCGATATGATAGTATTTGGAGGTGGGGCCTTTGCGCAGTAATTAGATCATGAGGGTGGAGCCCTCATCAGTTGGATCAGTGACCCTATAAAAAAGAGACCCCAGAGAGTTCCCACATCCCTTCCACCATGTCAGGACACAGTGAGGAGATGGCCATTTACGAACCAAGAAGCAGGCCTTCACCGGACAGAATCCGCCAGTGCCTTGATCTTGGACTTCCCAGCCTGCAGAACTGTGAGAAATAAGTGTTCGTTGTTTAGACCACCCAATCTCTGCTATTTTTGATATAGCAGACTGAACTGAGTAAGACAGGCTCCTCCCTCGTTATCTCATTTCAGCTTGGTTAGCTTTGTAAAGGCCCTGTCTCCAAATCAGGTCACACTGTGAGGTACTGGGAGTTGGGACTTCAACTCATGAATTTGGGGGAAACACAGTTCAACCCATGACAGAAAGCTTTTCGGCTTCATCAGTCCTCTCTGCAGAGTAGGGGCAGCCAGCGGAAACTCCGGGACTGCTGCAAGGTTCTGCCGTTTGTGTGATCTTTTCCTTTTTACGGTCATTTCATTTCAACTTTATTGTATTTAAAGAAATGCTAAGCAGCTCTTACATTTAAAAGGGATCTCAAGAGGAGAAAAACCTTTCTTTGAAAATCCGTCAATGTTGTTCTAAATGAAAAGAGTAATTTCTGAGTAAGTTTTGACATATGAGGCCCAGAATTTAAACTTTTGACATTATACATCGCTGACCTCAAGAAGGTCTGTCCCCTATAGTAATATGTTTATGAACATACAAGATGTGTTCCAATAACAAATTTGTCAGAATATTTTTTGGTAAGTGTAGAAATAATACAGAAGACATAGAATTTTATTCATGGACATTAGGAAAAAAGGAGAGGATCATGATATATGAACAAAAATAATAGTATATATGAAAAAAAATTAAAATCTTGAGGTAGGGGCCAGCCCCATGGCCGAGTGGTTAAGTTTGCAAGCTCTACTTTGGTGGCTGGGGTTCGCTGGTTCGATCCTGGGTGCAGACCTACTCACCACTCATCAGGCCATGCTGAGGTGGCATCCCACACAGAAGAACTAGAATGACTTACAAGTAGGATATACAACTATCTACTAGCTTTGGGGAGAAAAAAAAGAAGAAGAAGATTAGCAACAGATGTTAGCTCAGGGCCAATCTTCCTCACCAAAAAAAATTTAAAAAACCAATTGTGATATATTTTTTAAAAAGTCTTGAAGTAGAGAAAATACTTAAGACTGGCTGAAAGGAAAGTGACCAGACTTGTGTTCAGGAAGGAGAAGGAGACCTCCGGGTATATGGCTTCCCAATACAGGAAGAAGCTTGGTTAAGTAAGTAATATTAGGTTTCCATGCTCAGTAGCTCTTGGGAATAGGTTTCCAGAAACCAGTAAGAGAACAATTCTCTTCTTTTTTTTTTTTTTAAAGATTTTATTTTTTCCTTTTTCTCCCCAAAGCCCCCCAGTACACAGTTGTATATTCTTCGTTGTGGGTCCTTCTAGTTGTGGCATGTGGGATGCTGCCTCAGCGTGGTTTGATGAGCAGTGCCATGTCTGCGCCCAGGATTCGAACCAACGAAACACTGGGCCGCCTGCAGCGGAGCGCGAACTTAACCACTCGGCCATGGGGCCAGCCCCAAGAACAATTCTCTTCTACCTTTTGGGAGAAATTATATCAGGTATTATAAGTTTCAGTTTAGTAATATCTCAAGTTGTACACAACAGACATAAACTGGTTAACTGAAGGAAAAAAGGGAAAGTTTGTGGCATAGGAAGGGAAGAAACCATGGGGACGCTTCTGGGGGCTTTGACAGCAGGAGCCCTTAGACTGTGTCTCCAGGATCTTTCTGTTAATGTGATGAGCTCCAGTGACAGTCTCTGTGCCCCCATGGTCCACATTTCAAATTCCTGAGGAAGAGAATCTGATTGGCTCAGCTTGAGTCAGATGGTCCAATAAACTCTGGCTGAGATGCATGTATGGGGGGGTGCGCTGCCCCAGAGACGCGCCATTTCCTCCCACCTCATCCCAGGAATAGGGGCTGCTTCGGGAGAAAAGTAGATGGCTGCCACCCTAAGAGGTCTCCTTCAGACATTAAAAAATATAGTGAGATCACTACACATCACCACATTTGGAGGGTTTGTTACTGAGCCAAGAGTGGGTTCGCCTCCTGGCAGAGTTAAAGTCAGACTCTCAACTGGAAGTAGTTGTCACACAAAGTAGGGTATATTTGCAGCAAACAGGAGCCCATGCAGAATCATTTCCAAAGTCATGGCATCCTTGAACAAAGGGAAGCAGGGACATTTATTTCTGATGGGGAATGAGTATTCCAAAGGGAAAGGTGGGTATTCACTTTCACAGGCTCAGTTGGAAAACATGCTTCCACATCCACTGCAGGTTAAGGGAATAAGGCCTAAGCTCCTCCTGGAGACATCTTAGCATTAAAAGTAAGGCAAAGGTTGGGGCCAATGGTTAAGTTTGCACATTCCTCTTCCGTGGCCCAGGATCTGCTGGTTCGGATCCAGCCTGTAGACCTACACCCACTTGGCAAGCCATGCTGTGGCAGGCATCCCACATATAAAGTAGAGGAAAATGGGCATGGATGTTAGCTCAAGGCCAGTCTTCCTCAGCAAAAAGAGGAGGATTGGCAGCAGGTGTTAGCTCAGGGCTAATCTTCCTCAAAAAAAAAATAATAATAATAATTAAGGCAAAGGTCATAGGTGTAACTCTTGTGGTGAGGCGTGGTCTGGTTCAGAGTGGTTGGTGATTGCATCTCCTTAACATAACAAAAGGAAAAAGAACCATTTGGAAAAATAGTCAAATGCCTCCAAACTCACCCTTGAGTTCCTTGAGGCAATTAGTCAGTAACAGGTGGAGGTAAAATGACCAAGGAAAAACTCAAAGATAAAATGACTAAGAAGGGGCCGGCCCAGTGGCACAGCGGTTAGGTGCACACGTTCTGCTTCTCGGCGGCCTGGGGTTCACCAGTTCGGATCCCGAGTGCAGACATGGCAGCGCTTGGCAAGCCATGCTGTGGTAGGCGTCCCACGTATAAAGTAGAGGAAGATGGGCACAGATGTTAGCTCAGGGCCAGACTTTCTCAGCAAAATGAGGAGGATTGGCAGCAGTTAGCTCAGGGCTAATCTTCCTCAAAAAAAAAAAGACTAAGAAAAAATTTAGAGTGGACCTTTTAGTTGAACCAGGAAAAGATTCTTTAGTTATTGAGCTCTAAACCCATTAGTTACTTCTACTCTGCAGAATAGATGAAAACAGAGATGTTTCTCAGAAAAATAAAACTTGGTCACCAGCACAGAGGTGAGCCTGAGTATTGAAAGTGGAAAATTCAAGGACCGAATTCAAGCTATCAAAAATGGTCGAGGCGAGGAAACTTTTTGGGGTCAAGGAAATGTTTTAAATCTTGATTGTGGTGGGAGTTATAAGACTATATATAATTACCAAAACTCATTCAACTGTACGCTTAAAATAGGTGGATTTTATTGTATGGAAACTATATCGCAATAAAGCTAGAAAATAAAGAAGCTGAGGTGATACAGGCAAGTCCCTGGGAGAGACTGCCTGGTGCTAAAGCAGAATCTAGAGGGCAGGAACCCACCTTATCAGCCACCAAGTGACTGTGCTCCAGCAAATAGCAAATCAGAGGAAACAGAGCTTGAGCTCAGGAAAAACTTCAAGTGGCTGTGAGCCTGGGAAAAGTCAACAAGGTTGGCATCAGAGAGCCCGAAACCAAGGGAAAGCATCCTTAAAGCCAAGTAACTTTTAATCCTTTCTTAACATTTGTTTCTTTTATAAAACATTTCACATATGCCATTTCACTTTGATCAGCACAAAAACCTGCTCGGTGGACAATGTAAATATTTTCTCTGTATTCCGTAGACAAAGAAAACCATGAGTAATAGGGCTGGAGTCAGGATGTGGGCCAGGTATGGATTTATTGCCTCTCAGCTCCAAATTCACTGGCAAGTTCCAGAGGGAAAATTTCCCACAGGTTCCACCAACATGGCACCACAGTGACTTCTCTGCCACTGTCTGCCCCTCTCCAAGGGAGTCTGGATCTCAGAGAGGAGGAAATTCTTCCTTGTTTTAAATCAGATTGTCCTTTCAGTCTCCCTAGGGTGGAGTTTATTATTTTATCCCCAAGGGACTAGATCCGAATTGTTCAGAGGCTGTCAGGAAATTAGAGGGCATTCATCTTAGTCTCAGGTTATCTCATTTAGGTGCTGGCCTGTAAGTAGGAAAATTACATGGGACTCTTTAGGCTTGGGAAGTGCCCAGAAGGGCCATCATCCCAGGTGAAGCTGCCCTCTGAGGAAACTGCTGAGAGTATGAGCTCTAAAGACTCTGTTCCTCAATCTTCTCATGTGAGAATGTCAAGATATATGCACCTTCTTGTTCAATGCAGCATTGTTTGTGATAGCCAAGATATAGAAACAACCTAAGTGTCCATCAACAGGTGAATGGATGAAGAAAGTGTGGTGTATATATACATACAATGGAATGTTATTCAGCCATAAAAAGAATGAAATCTTGCATTTGCAACAGCATGGATGGACCTTGAGGGCATTATGCTAAGTGAAATAAGTCAGACAGAAAAATACAAATACTGTATGATCTCACTTGTGTGTGAAATCTTAAAAAAAAAAACAAAGCTCATGGACACAGAGAATAGGTTGATGGTTGCCAGAGGCAGGGGGTGGGGGCTGGGCAAAATGGGTGAAAGGGATCCAAAAAGTACAAACTTCCAGATATAAAATAAATAAGTCATAGGGATGTAATGTGCAGCATGGCAACTCTAGTTAATAATACTGTATTGCATATTTGAAAGTTGCTAAGAGAGTAAATCTTAAAAGTTCTCATCATAAGAAAAAAAATTCTCTGTGTACGGTGACAGACGTTAACCAGACTTACTGTGATGATCATTTTGCAACACGTACAAATATCAAATCATTACATTGTACACCTGAATTAATATAATATTATATGTCAATTGTACCTCAATTAAAAAATTAAATAAGATTATTTTTAATGGGGGAAAAAAGTTAAGAATTTATTTTCCAAATCACTAAGGTTATCTTTAGAAACAAAGATTCACTGACTTTTTCCTGAAGATCTCTTTAAAGATAAATGTTCCACCTATGAAATATTCTTGTCCCAAAATTGAATCTGAATCGGAAGTCGACTGCCAGCTTAAGGAAGTACTGGGTGTGGAGAAATATGTTAAACACCATGCGGGTGCCATCAGCACAATCCGAAGTATAGGAAATTCTATAGGACAAACAGCCTGGTTTCTTCAACAACTGAATGCCAAGATGGGAAAAAAAAGCAGAAGGAAGGATTTATAGAGTCCAAAAGGAGACAGAATAACAAATGATAAGTATGGATCTTGTTTGAACTAACCAACTAAAAAAAGGAAAAAAGAGAAATCTGAACACTGACTGGCTATTTTATTATTTTATGATGTTAAGATATTAGTGTAATAATGGTATTTTGGTTTTTACTGTAATGGTTTTATCTGTAAATAGTATTTACAGATGAAGTGATGTATCTGATATTTGCTTTGAAATAATCATTGTGAGAAGGAAAGGTGACGGTATAAATCAGGCTTTCTCAACATGGGCGTGATTGACATTTTGGGCTGGATAACGCTTTGTTGTGGGGGCTGTCCTGTGCATTGTATGCTATTTAGCAGCATCTCTGGCCTCTACCCACTTGCTGCCAGGAACACTCCCCAGTTATAACGATCAAAAATGTTTACAGACATTGACACATATCCCCTATGGGATAAAATCACCCCCCCGTTGAGAGCCATTGGTATAAATAAAACAACAATGGCCTTGTGTTGAAAACTGTTGAAATTAGTGTATATGAATACATGAGGATTCGTTGTCCTATCTCCTCTACTTTTATATACCTTTGAAACTGTCAATAACGAAATTTTTCAAAATATTAACTTAAAAAGGATTAAATGAGGGATGAGGAGGTGGAAATACTGGAAAACGTTGGCCCATAAAAACCTTGGCAACCACAAATATTTGCACCAATTTATATTTTGACAAACCATTTGTTTGGTGTACTATAAACACAGCTAAGAGATATAGACGGTGAACACATCACCAAAGGAGGTTTTGGAATTTATGATTCAAATGGTATTAAAAATGATATAGTCAGTTATCTTCAGGAGACAATTTTGGTGCGGAATTACTTAAAGGATTGAGGATGGTATAGATAGTGGCCCATGGGCTCTACATAGGCCTTTAGATATGTTTTGTTTAGCCTATGTAGTGGTGGCCTACTAGTTGTCTTTAAAAATTGAATTTATTGTCAACATTTAAAAAGTCAGATGACTTTGGGCCAGCCTAGTGGGCTAGTGGTTAAGTAGACACGCTCTGCTTCAGTGGCCCAGGGTTGGTGGGTTCTGATCCTGGTCATGGACCCACACACTGCTCATCAAACCATGCTGTGGCAGCATCCCACATACAAAATAGAGGAAGATTGGCACAGATGTTAGCTCAGGGCCAAACTTCTCCACCAAAAACACACGCACCAACCAGATGATTTCAATAAGCAGAGACTAAAGACAAATGACAAGCTGAGAGAAAAATATATGCAACATATTTCACAGATAAAGGGCTAATTTCCCTACTTTATAAAGAGCTCTAAAACACTGTGAGGGGAAAAAAGCCACAAACTCAATAGAAAAATGGGCAAAAGACAGAAACAGTTTACAGAAAAAGATAAACAAATGGTCCTTAAAGATATGAAACAACACTCAACTTTACTCATAACCGAAGATACGCAAATTAAAACGTTAAGAAGCTATTTCCCACCTATCAGATTAGCAAATATTCAAAAGCTTGACAACATACTTCTGGTAGGCAGAATTCTAAAATGTCCCCCATGATGTCTGCCTCTGGAGTTATGCTCTTGAATGAGTTATGTTACCTGGCAAAGGCAATTGGATTTTATTAATGTGATTAAAGTCCTAAACCAGTTGTCTTTAAATGAATCAGAAGTGAGATTTTCCTGGCAGCCCTGACTTAATCAGTGGGACGCCCTTCAACAGAGTGCTTAGACCTTTCCTGAGGTCAAAGACATTCTCCTACTGGCCTTGAAGAAGCAAGCTGCCATGAGTTTTAGAGCCCCAAGAAATGAATTCTGCCAACAACCTGACTGAGCTCAGGGGCAGAGTCTTTCCCAGTGGAGCCTCCAGAAATGAGCACAGCCTGGCCAACACTCCGGTTACAGCCTTGTAAGACCCTGAGCACAGGGCCAGCTAGGCTGTGCTCAGACTCCTGACACACAGAATCAGTGACATAATAAATGTTTTCTTTTAGGCCACTAAGAGGGTAGCAATTTGCTACACAGCCACAGAAAATTAATAAAACACTCTATAGGTGAGGCTGGGAGAGAACAAGCAGTGTCATGCAAGGCTAATGGGAGCGCTGAATGTTGACAGCACTGTGGAATTTGGCAGTATGTGACGATGCATTTCTACAATGTCTATGTGCACATTGACTTTTGACCTAGCAATTCCACTTCTTGGAACTGACTCTGAAGATATACCACCATAAATTTAACATGTGCTCAGGGCTTTTCACTATAGCATTGTTTATAATACCTAAATATTAGAAAAGACCTAATTGCACATCCATAGGAGATGGATTGAATGAATTATGGTTATCTGCACAATGTAGTACTATGAAGCCATAAAAAAAAAAAAAAGGAGGCTCTCTGAGATGGGGAATCCCTAGGATATAGCATTAAATGAAACAAGTAGAGTGAAAGAGCATATATAGCATTCTATGTTTAGTAAAGAAAGAAATAAGAATATACATGTCTATGTATTTGCTTATCTTAAAAAAACACAAGAAGGCTAAATCAGAAACTAATGAAAATGGTTACTTACAGGAGTGGGAAACAGGATGGGAGTGAGAATTTTGAGCATGTACTTTTTTTACTTTTGAACTCTGTAAATGTTTTACAAGTGCAAAGAAATTAAATCAAAAATTCTATTAACGATACGCATGTTGAAGTAGTTAGAGAGAAATGTACCAATATCTGCAGTTTATTTTGAAGTGCTTCCAAAGAATAAGATAGATGGATGGATACAGGGATGTTTAGATGGATGTGACAAAGCAATTATAGTCAAATGTTAGTGGTAGCATCCAGGAAGTGGGTATACAGGTGTAAAATTGCTTCACTCAATGTTTGAAAATTTTATAGTGAAATCTTGGAAAAAATGAAACTAAAATGGATGAACACAAGCAAACCCTACAGCAATCCTAACTCTGTATCAAATTGTGATAATGTAACCACATAGAGAAAAGAATTAATTCGAGTACATTTTGAACACAGTACTCTCCTCTCTTAGTGGGATATATTCTAAGGACAAAAAAATTCAAAGTCTTGGACTTCTCTTATTGTAAATCTCTGTTGACTTCATGATCAGCAGTCAGATCTCTTAAGTTACAGTAAATACGAGGCCAACAGAATTCTTCCTGAAATAGCCTGTTTAGATTCAGTTTCAGAATGTTAATAATCTTATTCACAATAATTTACCAACGGCATACAGTTCCAGGATGAATTTTTTACCACCCACTAGGTGGCAATGCTATCTAATTTATTAAAAGCGGAACTTGAATTTGACAAGACTCATTCATCTAACAACTTGTATACCACATTGATTTTCTCACCATTTGAGCAAACCAGACATTCATTAATATCCATGCAAAGTAACATTCTTCAGAATGTTAATAACAAAGACAAATAGATCCCATTTCCCCACACAAGGATTATATTAAATCAAATTCAGAATCACTGGACTGGTCAGGCTTCCAGAGGTCAGCCAGTCCTTTTGTCTACCTCCAAACAGAATAGCTCTCCTACTCTATTATCTTTTCTTTATCTGGGATGTTTCTCAAAGTTCTATTCCAATATTTAGCAAGGGATTCATTCATTCATTTATTCCTTCCTTCTTCATAAAGGAAACAATTTCTGAGTAATTATGATATGCCAGGTATTGGGTGCTAGGTATTGGGAATGTGATGGTGCCCGCAGACACAGTCCTGCTGCCCTCAATGAGCTTATTGCCCATTGCCCCGGCAGTTGGCCTTTCTGGAAAAGTGGAAGAGTTGGTGTGGTTCCTAGTGGCATGGCACACTCTGCTCTTCTCAGCTCAAGCAGAGAAAAGATCTTACAACTATAAGAAACGGAGGTGGGGCCGGCTCCATGGCCGAGTGGTTAAGTTCGCGTGCTCCGCTGCGGCAGCCCAGGCTTCGGATCCTGGGCACGGACATGGCACCGCTCATCAGGCCACGTTTAGGCGGTGTCCCACATCCCACAACTAGAAGGGCCTGCAACTAAGATATACAACTATGTACCGGGGGGGGGTTGGGAAATAAAGCAGAAAAAAAAAAAAGAAATGGAGGCACAGTAGGGAAAAGCAGACAAGCAAATAATTACAAGGCAATGTAAGTGCAAGGGAGTAGGTACAGGGTGCTAGGAAGCTCACAGGACGGGGCAAGAGCCCAGCCAGTCTTAGGAGTCGTCAGGAAAAGCTTCCTGGATGAAGTGACATCTAAACTGACACCTGAATGATAAGGTAAGGGGCCAGGTGGAATGCAGGGAGAGAGGAAGGGCTATGCAGCTTGCAAAACTTAGAGGGGGAGAGACAGCATCTTATCTGCATCTGTGTCCTCAGTGCCCACGCAATGTCTAGCACACAACACATTTAGATTAAACACGCCCCTCACCCTGATGCCGTCACACAGTGTGACCTTGGGCAGATCACTCCACTTCTTCGAGCCGAGGTGTCCTCACTCTGAAGGTGAATGCGATCGCTCAGGGAGATTGTGGAGGAGACAACAGGGCTCAGGACTTAACCCTGAGGACCTCTAAGACAGGTAGAGAAAAAAGAGTTAGCAAGGGAGGCTGTGAGGCAGCAACCCAAGAGGCAGGAGAAAGTAGGCCAGGCTGGCATCATGGAGGCAAGCATTTTAAGAGCTAAGCCATTGATCAACTGTCAAAGTCAAGTAATTTAAGAAATATTCAGAAGTGACTGGTAATTTATCAATAAGAAGTTGCTATCGAGCTTGGTAAGAGAAGACTCAGTGGCATGGCAGGTGTAGCAGCACGCTGCAGCAGGTTGAGGATAAAGTTGCAGGCGAAGCTGGGGAGCGAGCGAGTGCACAAAACTCTAAAGCAATCTAGCAGTGAAGGGAAGATTAAGATAAGAAAATGCTTGAGCATGTTTAAATGCTGCTGGAAAGCAGCCAGGAGAGGAGCAAACGTCGCAGATAGTGAGGGAGAGGCTGTGGAGCAAGTGCGGCCCCTGGGAAGGCAGGAGGGCATCGGAGCTCAAAACTTGTGGACTGGAAAAGGGACGCCCAGAGGTGTACTGAGCTTACTAGACAACCCGAGTGGATCTTTCTTTCTTTCTTTTCTTTTTTTTTTTTTTGAAGACTTTATTATATTTTTAGAGCAGTTTAAGATTCACAGCACAATTGAGCCAAACATACAGAGATTTCCCACATACTTCCTACCTCCACACAGGCACAGCCTCCTCCATCATCCACATTGCCCATCAGAGTGGTACAATTGTTACAATTCATGCACTTATGTTGACACGTCTTTATCTCTTGAAGTCTACAGTTTGCTTGTTTTGTTTTGTTTTTTTGAGGAAGATCAGCCCTGAGGTAACATCTGCTGCCAATCCTCCTCTTGTTTTTTGCTGGGGAAGACTGACCCTGAGCTAACATCCATGCCCATCTTCCTCCACTTTATGTGGGACGCCTGCCACAGCATGGCCTGCCAAGCGGTGCCATGTCTGCACCCCAGATCCAAACCGGCGAACCTGGGGCGACCGAACCGGAATGTTGCACCACCGGGCCAGCCCCTACAGTTTGTTTAAATTAGAATTCACTCTTGGTGGTGTACATTCTGTGGGTATGGACATGTGTATAATGACGTGTACATTTTTATAATGTCATACAGAGTATTTTCACTGCCCTAAAGTCCTCTCTGCTCCGCCTATTCATCCCTCCCTCCCCCACAACCCCTGGGGACCACTGATCTTTTTACTGTCTCCATAGTTTTGCCTTTTCCAGATGTCATATAGTTGGAATCATACAATATGTAGCCTTTTCAGCTTGGCTCTTTCACTTAGTAATATGCATTTTATGTTCACACCATGTCTTTTCATGACTACATAGCTCATTTCTTTTCAGTGCTAACTAATATTCCATTGTCTGGATATACCACAGTTTGTTTAGAGTGAATCATTTTTAACACACATTATTTTCAGGAATCATGAAATAAAGTGAATAATAAAATAGCCAGAAAATAAATGCAGAAAGTGAAAATGTTCTGTAACTGAACTTTGTATATCTGTGAGTAAAAAAAATTTTTAATAAAAAAAATCACAGCACAAAAAAGGGAAAAAGTAATGCATTAATACTTTTGTATGCAAAAGATACAATTTGGGGAAAAATACTAAATTGTGCCACTGTTGTGGATATGTTCTTGAGTCACTCTCCAGTTTTAAACAATTAATTAAAAAAGAAGAAATGTTGACTTTAAAGATTTTACTCAAATTCAGTAAAATATTTCAAGAATGAACTAAAATTTGTACTTATCAAAGAAAATATTACCCTTCTCAGTTTGCGCTGTTTCACTGTTTTAAGTTTTAAACACAGATAAAAATTCCAAGTGGTCACATATTTGATGACAGAATTGAAGTAACTTAAGTTCTGTTTCTCCACCTTTATAATCACTGTGCTATCATTTATTTGGAGTCGAGGGTTTAAAAGCAAAAATATAGTACCCCAGGGACTGGGGAGAGAAACTGTACCCAAAGTGATCTTCAATGATTCCCTTAGAAACATACTCTCCGATCCATCTGTATGTGGCTGAGGCTGCGTGAGTTGAATGCCGACTGTATAACCGGGAATTCTCTGAACTACCTTCCATGCAGAATACAATGTTTATTAAGGCGGGAGTGATAAAAGGGTGCTTGTTTCAAGCTTATACGTATATTATGAAAACTCAATAACTGCTACAATTGTTTAGAACCAACCAGCAAAAGATTGCTTTCAGGAAGAAGTATTTTATCTGTCGTTGTTTAGAATTGCCAGCGTATGGTGATGGTTAAAAGGAGACCAACTAGCTGGTTTTGTTTTTAAATAGCTACAGACAACACAGCCCTCCTTGCCTGCGCCTGGGCAGACTGAGCCTCCCCCTCCCCCTTGGTAGGCCATGGAGACATGCTTCCCTCGTGGAGAAGGAAAGACGAAAGGAAGGAAGTTTAGCAAGGGCAAGCTCAAAGCTGGAGTGAGGTGGTAGTGATGCGGGCTCAGCGACCCGAGGCGTCGAAAGAAAGATTTCTTGGACCCTCAAGGTGTGGTAGTAGAGCTCCTTTATTCAGAGAATAGCATGGAGTAGCATGCGGACAGGACCCATGGGCAGGGAAGAGCTACAGTGGGTTGAGGGTTGGGCTAAATTTATAAGGCATAGGAGTGAGTTATTTCTTTACAAGACAAAGGAGAGATCATCAAAAAAGTCGTTAAAATGGTATCAGTGTAGGTGGGGACTGGATATTGGCTGGTCCTATAACTTTGGGTAGGAATCAGGTCGGATCAAGTCAGGACGTCCTATGCTTCCCAGAGGAGGATATAGATCGGTATGTAGGGCAGGGCACCTTGGAGTTCTCTCCCTGGGGCAGCCTTGATCCTCATCAGTAGGAGCAAGAGCATCTGTGAGATAAGGGGAAGCTGATGCTGGGTCTCGATTGTAGTGGAGAGCTCATTTATGAAGCCTCCCCCAGGTCGCAAGAAAAAGACACACGTGGGATTATGCTGCCTGGAGGTACAGGGCCCAGAAATAGCATAGGATACCACCTCGGCCGCTGACCAGTCACTCTGCGTCCCAGGAGTTAGTTCTAAAACCGAGATTAACAATAGGCCTCAGAGAATTGGATGAATACCTGAGTTTTTGAGGTCTTTTCTCTTCCGAGTTCACCTAAGCATTTGTACTCCTAAAAGACAGCGTCTGATCGGGTGGGTCTGCCCATACTCGCTGTAAGGAGCATCCCCGCTGGGAAGAGTTGCGCTGTACCCTCTCCCTTGGACTCCTGGCCTGGCAGCAGGGTTGGCTTCTGGCAAATGGCACAAACCACAAACTTTTTACATGGAAAGCATTGTGCTTGGGACTACTTCCCTCAGAAAGGTCTATGGGGCTGCTTTCCTCAGTCTGTAGGACTACATTCCTCAAAAAGGTCTGTGGGACTATTCTTCTCAGAAAGGTCTATGGGCTTGCCAAGAGCATAGAGCTCAAAGGAATGCTTTCAAGCATAGCAGAAATGGTTTCAAATAGCTACTGTGGAGAGGGAGAAAGAACCGAAAGGAAATACGGGATTAAGAACCCAGTGGAGGTTGGGGACTGCAAGTTCCTTTGCTAAAGCTTAGAGTAGTTTTTTCTATTATGACTTCAGTGGGACGGGAAGGCAGACTGTTACTGTTCTCTAAATCAAAGGTTGGGAAGCTTTTTTCTGTAAAGGACCAGATAGTTAATATTTTAGGCTCTCTCTATTGCATACTCTTTGTTTGTTTTTACAACCCTTAAAGAATATAAAAGCCACTCTTTTCTCAAGCAAGACAAAAACAGGCCATGAGCCGAATTTGGTCTGAGGACCTTATTTTGCTGACATTTACTCTAGATAGTTGACATATTCTTAAAATAGAGAGAAATCACAAGGAATCAATCTACTAGAGATAAAGTTACTTTCTACCATTCCAAGAAAGGGTATTTTCTTGCAAGAACCTTGATAAATAATTTTGAAATGGGTGTGTGAAAGGATAATTTTCTTCCTACCTGAGTGAAAAAGAAAAGAGTGTTCTAGTGGGCAAGGAAGTTACAACTAAATAGGCCTATGACAAGAGCTAAGGCAGGTAACCTCAGATGAAAGAAAAAGTAGGGACAGTTATGAGATGTCTTATTTATGTTATAGATTTGCTCAATGCAACTTTATCTCTTCGGGGAATTTATGGGTTAGATATAAAGTAGATTTTTGGAAAAATAGATTGAAAAAAATTCAATGAAAAGAAGCAAAATATATCCCAAAATATATTTATTTTGGATATAAGACTCCAGACGTGCTTAAGAAAATTAGAAAAACAAGCTTCAGTCTAAATTGTGAATCATCTGTGAGAATGAAAAGAGGAGAGAGACATCTAAAGAACCAATGTGAGTACAAAGAGTTTTCTTAGAAGTTCAGAATTTTAAAAGGTTTATACAAAAGATGAAAGGGGGAGTACCTTCATCGCAATGAATGCAACATTAGCAAAAGCCTACAGACACAGTGTTGGAAAAACTAAAAGCCAGAATAAACTGAAAGTTGTATCCTCCCCCTTAGAAGCTGAAGGTTTTTGTTAGAAGTGACGGCGTTCTTCGGGCTGGATCAGGATCAGCTGCATAATTTGCAGGACCCAGTGCAAAATGAAAATGTGAGTCGCCTTGTTAAAAAAGTATTGAAAGTTTTAAGATGGTGATAGCAGAGTGGTAAACCAAGCACAGGGTCCTTCTTTGAGCCGCTGCTCAGGTGCATGTTTGTGAAGCAGCCGCTAGACTGAGGACTCAAGACCGCCCAAACCCTGCACACACAAGATATAACAACATATAGGATACTAAACGAGGTAAGCTTCATTTTTTTTAATCTTTATTTTGAAGATCTTTATTTATTTATTTATTTATTTTTTGAGGAAGATTAGCCTTGAGCTAACATCTGCTGCCAATCCTCCTCTTTTTGCTGAGGAAGACTGGCCCTGAGCTAACATCTATGCCCATCTTCCTCCACTTTCTATGTGGAACGTCTACCACAGCATGGCTTGCCATGTCCGAACCGGGATCCGAACCAGGAACCCCAGGCCGCCCAAGCAGAACGTGCGAACTTAATGGCTGCACCACCAGGCCGGCCCCTACTCTTTATTTTTAAGTGGGTTCCTGTAACTGCCTCTGCAGGACTCTGTGGGAAACTCGGCTATAGGAGACAATTTAGTCTGCTGACAAAAGTCTTTCTGCCAAACAGGAACTGAGAAGGCCTGAGGGTTTACGTAAATAGAGAAGAGAAAAAGGGTGAAATGGCTGATCTGCCTGGAGGGCAGCAACAACGCTGGGAGAAGCAGAAGAGAAAAACTCACCGCGGTGACCTCTTCCCCAGCAGAAGTATCCCAGTCACTATTTTTAGATTCCAATTAGGTTAGTAGTGCCTCCTCCAGGGGAGGAACAAAGATGGAGGTGAGAAAAACACTTTCTCCGTCCCCTCATCCCCTCTGAGGGAAAGGGCTCCTAAAAGTACATTCGAATTGAAAAAGAAACAGGAAAAACAGTATTCTCTGCTGCTTTGATGGAGTTATAGCATAAACACGAAGAGATAGCAAGGAAAATAACCAACTATTTTTCTTCACCTTCTTGGTAAAGCAATGTTTAGTAATCTGCAAAGTTTTAACAAAAAAATTGAAGCCCCATAGAGTGTGTAAGAGCATCAGATAATAATGCAGATGTTCTAAATGAATTTAAGTGTCTAGAGCTAAGTAAAATACATCCCTAAGATACTGTAGGAATTGGTACATGTGCTCTGAGTCATTCACTCTTTGAAAAATCTTAGGACACACGAGAAGAAACCAAAAGACTGGGGAGGGGGGGGAAGGGGGCGAGTCCTCAAATTTTGAAAAAAAGAAGTTTAATTCTCAAAATAGAGACTAATAAATTTTTGAAATTTAAATTGTTGGTAAAATTGTGAACAAACACCACTATACAAATAGTTTGCAAAGACTTTTGTAAGAATGAGATAATAGAAACCCTATTACGTGTTCTGTAAACAAGTCCTTTCAATCTAGTCTCTCTTAAAAAGGGGGGCCGGGGAGGGTGTTGGAGGTACAGTTATGGTGGTAAATAGATGAAATAAAACAGAAATAATTCCAGCAAAATGATGAGTAAAACCTATCATGTTGTCCTTGGGGACAAGAGGAAGAAATGGCTGCAGATGGATCAGTAGTTTGAACCATCCAAGACAGTGTTGATTGGGCCAGCCCGGGAGCACAGCTATTAAGTTCTCACATTCCTCTTCGGTGGTCCAGGGTTCGCCAGTTTGGATCTGGGGTGCAGACACGGCACCACTTCGCAAGCCATGCTGTGGTAAGCATCCCACATATAAAGTAGAGGAAGTTGGGCATGGATGTTAGCTCAGGGCCAGTCTTCCTCAAAAAAAAAAAGAAAGAAAGAAAAAAGAAAAAAAATTCAAATAGTGGAAAGAATGGCCAGATCTATCTAGAAAGATCCCAAAGGGAGGCTCGCTCACCTGCCCCAGCCCCGATTCCAGACATCTACCAGGTCAGCCCTGCCCAGTCCAGCCATAATCAAGGCAATCCTCACTTTCAACAACCATCGGAAGCATCAGCTCTTCAAGTTCTACTAACCTTACAGTGAAGACACAACAGCAGATTATCAGGGAGACTTTCCATTTGGCATTTAAGAGAGATGAAATGTTTGTAATTCCCCAGAAGGAGGATTACTAATCGGAGGATCTGACAACAAACTGACTTATAGACATTACACACCGTTATATTTTGTCTTCTGTGTGCATTCTTCAGAGAATGAACTTGGCATTTTAGATCTAATTTGAGTATTCCTGGAACATTAAATAAGTGTTTTTTTAAAATGTTTGTGAACTGGATTTAATTTTCCATGGAGACAAGGTCCACAATATTTTCCCAGAAATGGTGATGGAAGGAATGGTATTGGAGACCAACATGAATGAGATTGTTACATAAATTGATGCACAAAATAAATCGAAGAAATCTGAGGCTGGCATAGCAGGAGTTCCAGCCTGTGTGGTATGTATTAGCTGCAAAGAATATCAACCTTCCTGCAATCCTAAGAAATATTAACATTGGGGATATAAGTACAAAAGTGCCAAACCTGCCTTCTTTTAGATAAACCATTTAAAAGGCTACTCCCAGGTTAAATCTGGAGGGAAAAGTCATCGAAGTTTACCATGCAGCTGTTCACCCCAGAACAGCGGAAGTCTGACTTTTGCTCTTGGATTAAGTCAAGGTCTTGTATAGAGGTGGCGTAAAATTAGTATGTGAAGTTCAATGTTGCTTTTCTTGCTCAATGTTTTTAGGGAAATTGAACAGTTAATGTGTGATTTTTTTTTCTTTTCTAAACTGCATTCCTGTGCCCACGGAAGGCATGCCTCTGTGCACTGGCTACTACAGTATTCTGAAAAGTGTTTGAGACATTTCTTTAATTATTGTTGACCTTAAACAAATAGACAGCCAGTTATTTCTCCAGCAAAAATGGGTCAAATTGGAGTCAGCAAAGAATTGGAATTCAGGGTCTGCAACTATGGCAAGCCACATAGGGAGCCCTCCTAACAAGGGGAGAGGAAGTTGGGAGGGCTATGGTAAACAGAGTTCAGAGGTGTAGTGGTTTTTCATTGGCTGAGTTGTGACAGTCTCTCATTGGCTGAGCTTCTTGCCAGTCAAGAAGTCTTTCTTCTTCTTGTTGGGCTCTGCTGTTGAGTAGGGCATGAGAGCGTCCTCTTTGGGCCTCCTCACTCTAATTTAATGAGGTTTCTGTTTATTAATTT
Organism: Equus quagga; assembly: GCF_021613505.1. Lineage (NCBI taxonomy): Eukaryota > Metazoa > Chordata > Mammalia > Perissodactyla > Equidae > Equus > Equus quagga. Next base: position 40,998,215 of record NC_060281.1, read on the forward strand.
GATATTATGTACAACCCAAAATGTTAGTGTTTTGAATGGATTACAAGTGCAGCATTCATTAATTCTTTCTGCTATTTGTCACAATGCTTATTTAAAGAACCAACTATAGGGGCCGGCCTGGTGGCACAGCGGTTAAGTGGGCACATTCCACTTTGGCAGCCCGGGGTTCTCAGCCCAGATCCTGGGTGGACATGGCACCGCTTGGCAAGCCATGCTGTGGTAGGCATCCCACACATAAAGTAGAGGAAGATGGGCATGGATGTTAGCCCAGGGCCAGTCTTCCTCAGCAAAAAGAGGAGGATTGGCAGCAGATGTAAGCTCAGGGCTAATCTTCCTCAAAAAACAAACAAACAAAAAAGATGTTATCACTACATTTAAAGATAAAGAAAGAAATAAAGAAAGAACCAACTATGTATTGCAAGAAAACATGATCTTTTTCTCTTAAACAAATGTCAAGATAAGTGGGAAAAAAATTCAAGTGGAACAATTTCAGTAGGCCCATACCACAATATGATCTGCATTCCATTAGGTATGACTATGAACATTTAATCATAACTTTTCAGTTGTAATTTTATGTTCACATTATATTTGGATATCTCCAAATATTTTTTAAATAAATTTTTTAGGGGCCAGCTCCATGGCCTAGTGGTGAAGTTTGGCCAACTCTGCTTTGGAGGCCCAAGTTGGCAGGTTCGGATCCCAGGTGCCGACCTACATCACTCATCAGCCACGCTGTGGCAGTGACCCACATATAAAATAGAGGAAGATTGGCACAGATGTTAGCTCAGGACTAATCTTCCTCAGCAAACAAAAAGAAAGAAAGAAAGAAATTTTTCAAACAGATATGGCCTGTCCACTGATTCCTCATACTCTTTTTATTTTGAAAAATTTCAAATATACATGCAAATTGAAAGAATAGTACTATGAAAGCCTGTATACCCTCTACCTAGATTCAATAACTGTCAACATCTTGTCACATTGTTTATCTTTTTGCATATACTTTTTTCAGCTGAACCATTTGAAAGTCTTCATGACACGTTTGTTTCTTCTAGCTCATCTTCATCCTCCTGTTTTTCATTGTTCCTGCTCAGAAGGCTTCACCAACTCTTCATCCTGCTTATCCCCCGAACCTGGGCATTCTAAATATTCCAGCTCCATCCTTTATCTCAGATTAAAAACTGAAGCATTTTGCCTCGTTGAAGGAATATCAGGCATCAGTAAGAAGACGGAGAGAACCTGCTTTATGGGGGAGAGCCCATGAGAATGTCTGGCTTGTGAACTATTCCTTCCTTTTGATCCTCCGGTTATGACTTCTGGCCTTTGCATGTTTACCAGAAAGCCATACCCCGAAGCTGTTCAGAGCAAGGAATGTAGGTAAAAAACAAAAATGATTCTGCGTGTTAGAGACTTAGGGAAAAGATTTGATGGAGAATGAAGCAAAAGATCCTCTTTCTCAATTATAAAGTTGTGGGGTGTCACTTATCCGTGACTCAGTCCTGTCTCCCCCATCTCCACACATAAAGTTGACAATGACAAACCCCATTAATACAGTACCCATTGTAACCCCAAATACTCACAGTACATATTGATTTCTGGTCTTAATGCTTCACAGAGGTAAGCAATCTGTTTTGCTTGAAAGGACTCCATCTAATCCTTTAAACATTAGAGGGTGGATTGCTAATCCATAAGCAAAAGAGAAAAGCGTGTTCAATTTCCTGTACTACCTGAAGGACAGGTGCATGTTCCCTTCAGGAATTCATCGCTGCTGAGGAGACAACACCTATGCTGAGAATTAAGCCTGAGCTGACTTGAAATGGACCTTGAAACTAGGAGAGAGAAAGAACCAGAATATAACTCTGACGTGTCAGATAAGGAACAAGAAAGGAGGCAAGCTGAGTCATTTAGTAAGGCTTTTCTGTTTTTTTTAAATGGAGTGAAAAATTGGATTCTTTTTTTTTTTTGAGGAGGACTAGCCCTGAGCTAACATCTGCCTCCCTTCCTCCTCTTTTTGCTGAGGAAGACTGGCCCTGAGCTAACATCCATGCCCCTCTTCCTCTACTTGATATGTGGGACGCCTACCACAGCATGGCTTAAGAAGCAGTGCCATGTCCGCACCTGGGATCCGAACCAGAGAACCCAGGGCCGCCAAGCAGAACATGCCCACTTAAACACTGCGCCACCAGTCTGGCCCCAAGATTGGATATTTAAATCAACAAAATGCAGAAAATGAATTCGCGTGTAAGATGAGCATTAATAAGCAATATATGTTTATTATTGGAAAAGAAAAGTTTTTAAAAAAGGAACTTGTTTAAAGCAAGATAGTTTCCTTTTTAGTTTTCTTTTATTTTCCAAATGTGGTAAAACTGTAGCAGCTACAGATTTAACAGAAGTAAAACAACTGACGTGATTAAGAAATCACAAATACATTGGTTTTGGTTTTTGCTGGCTTTTAAAAATAAAACAGTTGCCCTTTTTGTTTTCCATTCCATATTACCTAGGATCCCAAGTAAGAATTCTTTAATAATAAAATAATCTTGATGGGGCTTATTTCTTATGAATTCACAAAAATAATTAAGGAAAGAGGCAAGAATAGTTAAAAAGATATATCCTGGGGTAATAATTGACTTTTAATCTAACTGGAGACTAAACGAATTACTAATCTTTTATGCCTACTTTATTATAAAATGGTAGCCCAGTCGTAACCACTTACTCTGATTTTATTATGATAAGTCTAGCACATAGGGCCGGTGGTGCAGCGGTTAAGTGTGCAGGTTCCACTCCGGCAGCCCAGGGTTTGCCAGTTCGGATCCCGGTGCGGACATGGCACCGCTTGGCAAGCCATGCTGTGGTAGGCGTCCCACGTATAAAGTAGAGGAAGATGAGCATGGATGTTAGCTCAGGGCCAGTCTTCCTCAGCAAAAAAAAGAGGAGGATTGGCAGTAGTTAGCTCAGGGCTAACCTTCCTCGAAAAAAAAAAGTCTAGCACAGGTGAAATAGAAAGAAATCTAGAGTTTGGTTAATAGTAATGTACCGATGTGGGTTTCTTATTTTGGCAGCTGTTCCACGGCGATGTGAAATGTCAACAATGGGAGAAACTGGGGGAGAGTTATATGAGAACTTTCTGTATTGTCTTTGCAAGTTTTCTGTAAATATAAAATTATTCTAAAATAAAAAGTTCATTTTAAAAAAAAGCCTAGCACGTGGTGGTGATTATAACAGTGGCTGTATGGATAAGGACTTGCTCAGTGTTATCAAATGATTACTATCATCATGAAAATTATACATAAAAAAAACTTGTTAGGGCTGGCCTCATGTCCGAGTGGTTAAGTTCTCGCGCTCTGCTGAGGTGGCCCAGGGTTTCGCAGGTCGGAATCCTTGGCCCATGGCACGGCTCATCAAGCCATGCTGAGGCGGCGTCCCACATGCCACAACTAGAAGGACCCACAACTAAGAATATACAACTATGTACCAGGGAGCATTGGGGAGAACAAGGAAAACAACAAAAAAATGTTTCAAAGAATAAAAAAGCTTGTTAATTAAAATTTTGGTAGTTTCCAAGTAAAACCCCTGTTTAAAAATTCAGCTCAGCTTACCAATTCTAAACTAACAAGTAACCAAAAAAGGACAATCAGACTCGGAATAGTTCTTTAATATTTTGGGTACTAGAGACCAAAATAAGTTGGATGAGGCCATTTGAGCAAAAGAAAGCCATTATCTGCCAGTTTCTCCAGCATTTCTGGTTAATTTGGAAAGAAAAAACAGAGAACAAAGGAAAACAAAGAAATGAGCAGGGGACCAGATGCCCATATATTCCTTCTTTTTCCGTTTTCTAGTATTCAGATATTCCTGAAGTAAGAGCATTTCGTAAGATCTAAAACCTATGAGATAGGGCTCTTTCAATAAGTAATTATGTAGAGCTCCTTAAGGGTTCACATGCCTTCTCATTAAATAAACAAACAAGCAAAAAAACAAAACTAAAGGACTCATCTCCATTATCACTCTCTTTGGTCCCACCTCCCTTTTGGACATTTAGTCTTATAGCCCAGGTGGTGGCAAACAAAGACCCACAGGCCAAATCTGGCCCATTGTCTTTTTTTTTTTACACCTCATGAGGTAAGGATAGTTTTTCCATTTTTAAATATTTGAAGAAAAGAAGACCAAGAGGAGAATATTTCATGATACATAAAATGAAATTCAAATTTCAGCATCCATAAATAAAGTTTTATTGGCATACATCAGTAAAGCTATGGCTGCTTGCCTGCTACATAGGCAGAGTTGAGAAGTTGTGACTCACAAAGTCTCACAAAGTCTAAAATATTTGCTATATCACCCTTTATTTTTTATTTTCTTTTTTTTTTTTCTTTTTTTGCTGAGGAAGATTGGTCTTGAGCTAACATCATGTCCATCTTCTTCTACTTTATGTGTGGGATGCCTGCCACAGCATAGCTTGGTAAGTGGTGCGTAGGTCTGCACCCAGGATCTGAACCAGTGAACCCCAGGCCACCAAGCCAAGTGTGTGAACTTGACCCCTATGCCACCCAGCCAGTATCTGGTCCTTTAGAGAAAATGTTTGTCAGTCCCGTTATAGACAACTTCCCCCATACACACACACCTCCCTTGTGCTTTTCAGAGTAATGTTCTCATCTGGCTTTCCAACTAACTGCCACTCTAGGATTTAACCAGCCAGGGGACAGAGTTGGTCTGGTAAGGACACAACTAGGAGTGTGGCTAACTAGGAGGAGCCCGGCAGACACTAACAGTCAGGAAAATAAGATGTCAGATACCAGAAGAGCTAATATATGGCTCAAGAGGCTAGGCAGGTCCTGGTGGTCTGAAAGAAAGGAGGTCTCATTTTAAGAGGTCAGCCAAGGAATAGGAGACAGGAATAAGACACGCGAGGTCTGAGTGCTCTAGGCGGAGGCTGGAAGGTCACCGTCTGCAGGAGCTGCATAAACAACAGGGTGAAACCAAACCCAAGGTCTAATCTTAGGACAAAGGTGACTGCCTCGTTTTACACTGCTCTCTGGTGTGGGACAGCCTTAGGTCCAAAACAACTAATGACATTCAGAAGAAACTCAAGGACCTGAGGGGAACCCTACCTTCTCACAGATTTAGCTCCTGTGATGGATGCTGGAGAAAAGCCACATCTCTCTCTGCTACTAGACTTTCTTTCTTTATTTTTTGGAGGAAGATTAGCCCTGAAGTAACTGCTGCCAATCCTCCTCTTTTTGCTGAGGAAGACTGGCCCTGAGCTAACATCTATGCCCATCTTCCTCTACTTGATATGTGGGATGCCTACCACAGCATGGCTTGACAAGAGGTGCCATGTCTGCACCTGGGATCCGAACCAGTGAACGCCCGGGCTGAAGCAGAACATGTGCACTTAACCGCTGTGCCACCAGGCCGGCCCCCTAGACTTTTTTTAGTATTTAGCTCCACACACTACTGATTACAAGGTATCGTTACTTTTGTATCTCAGCAAAATAACCTTGGGGCAGAAGCTTGTCTTTCCTTCATGATTAGGCCGTTTATCTAGTTCTATTATCAAAGTGAAAAGGCATCTTCTTACCAGTCTCCCAAGCAAGAAAATCTCCCTCGTATGTCACTAGAAGTCCCAAGCACCTACATTCATCCTAATTCCCATCTGACTTTACAGAAAGTATATAATGAATAACAGTCAGGAGAGGAAAGGTGACAAATAGAGGGAGATCATTTAAACTGTATTGATTCAATCTTTTTTTCTTGTTAGGAAGATTGGCCCTCAGCTATCTGTTGCCAATCCTCCTCTTTTTGCTTGAGGAAGATTGTCACTGAGCTAACATCTGTGCCAATATTCCTCTGTTTTATGTGGGATGCCACCAAAGCATGGCTTGACAAGAGGTGCTATGTCTGCACCCTGGATCCGAACCTGCGAACCCCAGGCCGCTGAAGTGGAGTGCGTGAATTTAACCGCTGTGTCACTGGGCTGGGGCCCCTGATGCAACCATTTTTAATAGCCAGGAATAAAAATAGATTATTTGAAACTGATAAATCAAGTATAATAGAATAAGTATATTTAAAAATGTAAAGATAAATAGGGAAAAGAGCAGAAAGAGGGGAGAAGTGGTAAAATACTAATTTCACAACTGCTCGTAGTATGGAGTCAATTGGTTCTCTCTAAAATAGGGGATTAAGTGTATTACATAAATTTATATTTATAAAGGTAACCACTAGAACAAATATATAAATACATATTTCCTTATAACTTATTAAGAAAAACACCCACATACGCTATACCCACACTCATATTCACAGAAGAAAATACAGTCCATATAGGGACAGATGTAAAAAGTTACAGAAACAGGGGCCAGCCCGGTGGTGAAGCAGTTAAGTTCACGTTCCACTTTAGTGGTCTGGGGTTCACCAGTTCGGATCCCGGGTGCGGACATCACACTGCTTGGCAAGCCATGCTGTGGTAGGCGTGCCACATGTAAAGTAGAGGAAGATGGGCATAGATGTTATCTCAGGGCCAGTCTTCCTCAGCAAAAAGAGGAGGATTGGCAGCAGATGTTAGCTCAGGGCTAATCTTCCTCAAAAAAAAAAAAAAAAAAGCAACAGAAACAAAAATATCCAGAAGGCATTATACAAAATGCGATGCAGAATTAAGACCAAACATATATATCTATCGGGGCTAAATTCACTCTGACAGACACTTGTGCCTACCTAACAGCCATTCCCCTGCTTTTTTGGCACCCCGCTTTGTTTTGGGGAGATGTACCCAGCCCCATGGGATGAGTCACTAAGGGTTAAGCCAGGCCTAGGTACTCTGTGTCCTTTTGTCAGCCTCCCCTACATTGAAGAGTAACCAGGCATATGATCCATTTGTATGGCCAATGAGATCTGAGGGGACATCTGCTGCAGGGCTCCCGGGAAATACAGTTTTTCCCCTGACAAGAGCAGCCTCGGGAGGATAAAAGTTTTACCTTACCACCCTTGGTTTTCTGCCGTTGAATGTACCGTGATGCTGGGAGATGTGGGAGCCATTTTGAGTTCATGAGTCAACAAGAATAAGGCCTGGCAGAGCAGAAGGAAGGAGCCTGTGATCTGATGACATTGTTGAGCCACTGAATGAATGCCAGCTACCAAGTTGCAGAGTGACTCATATCGTTACTTCCAACGTTCATTTCTCTCTTCAGGCCTATAATACAAAGAGGTCATGATTAATCTTGCTTAGCAAAATATTCGTCTCCAAAGCTTTTAAGCATTTGTCTTTGCAGGCTATTTGAATATTTCACTTGGAGCAGAGAATGGCTGATTTTGTACTAAAAATCTTCCTAGCAGAGAATCTTCCTGGCTTTGGATTATATAAATGGCCTTTAGCTTGTGGCATAGAATTCCAGAACACTGGAAATGGTAATGCAATAACAAAAAGTGATTCAGGAAGGAGTTTTTTGAGGTCACATACATGGGTTACATAAACTGCTCCAGACAGCCCTTCTTTCTTTATTTTTATAAACACTTAAGCTCCTATTAGTCATTGGGCAGTACTACTGCTTGGTATCTTTTACCGATTTCTTATCGACTTCTATTAAATTCGTAATCTCAGGGCCGGCCTGGTGGTGCATCGGTTAAGTTCGAATGCTCCTCTTCAGTGGCCCAGGGTTCGCTGGTTCGGATCCCGGGTGCGGACATGGCACCACTTGGCAAAAGCCATACTGTGGTAGGTGTCCCACATAGAAATTAGAGGAAGGTGGGCACAGATGTTAGCTCAGGGCCAGGCTTCCTCAGCAAAAAGAAGAGGACTGGCAGTAGTTAGCTCAGGGCTAGTCTTCCTCAAAATAAATAAATAAATAAACAAATTCGTAATCTCTCTAATCAACTTTCTCTCCCCAAGCTCTATCTCTACTCCCTTACCCTCACATTCATTGACTTTCTAAGTCTCAAGCTCCTACAATTATTCTAATTCTAATTATTCTAATTCCAGCTTCCTTATATCTTTTTTTTTTTTTTGAGGAAGATTAGCCCTGAGCTAACATCTGCTGCCAACCCCAGGCGGCTGAAGCAGAACGTGCGAACTTAACCACTGTGCCACCGGGTCGACCCCAGCTTCCTTATATCTTCGCAGCCATCTGCTCTCCTACCTCCCTGGGAGTCTTATCCTCCCTCCTTTCTTTTCATTTTATTTTGTTTTTTTAATTATTTATTTTTTTTTTTTGGAGGAAGACTAGCCCAGCTAACATCTGCCACCCATCCTCCTCTTTTTGCTGAGGAAGATTGGCCCTGAGCTAACATCCGTGCCCATCTTCCTCTACTTTATATATGGGACGTCTGCACAGCAGGGCTTGATAAGTGGTGCATAGGTCCACGCCCAGGATCCGGGCCAGCAAACCCTGGGCCGCGGAAGCAGAGTGCGTAAACTTAATCACTATGCCACAGGCTGGCCTCCTTCCCTCCTTTCTAAAATAAATTTATCCATAGTGCTCCCACCCACCTGATGCAACCCCAGAGGACTTCACCTCTGCACAGACTTCTTTCTCCCTTTTTTCCACTTCGTTGGATCCTTCCCCACTTACATGCAGCAGTTGTCTGAGGAGAGTCACTCCCCACTCCCACCGTGCTGCTTCTCCCTGGGACTACCTAACCTCTTAAATGCAAGACACAGACCTGGGGTTCCACTCCCTCTCTGTCCATACTCTCATCCACCTCATACTTGGCAGTCTGGTTTCCTTCCCCACAGCTACACTGAAGCTGTTCTCTTAAAGGTCAACAATGACCTCCTTTTAGCTAAATCCATTATTCTCTTCTGGTTTCTCATACTCTTGACTTCCCTATTGCATTAAAAAAAATGATTTCTTCCACCTCAAATGCTCTCTCCCTTGGCTTCCATTCTGTTTGCTAGCAGTTCCTCCTCTTTTATTGCCTTCTGATCCTCTTGCCGTCCTTTCACTGGATACTCTCTTTCCCCTGTCCTTGGCTTCCTACACCCTATTTTTTCACTCCAAGGTCACATTGATGCAGGCTCTGCAAGCAGAGGAGTTGAAAGAAAGATTTCTTGGACTCTCAAGGTCTGGTAGTAGTGCTCCTTTATTCAGAGAATAGCATGGAGTAGCACGGGGACAGGAGCCATGGGCAGTGAAGAGCTGCAGGCATGGGGACAGGAGCCATGGGCAGCGAAGAGCTGCAGGCATGGGGACAGGAGCCATGGGCAGTGAAGAGCTGCAGCATGGGGACAGGAGCCATGGGCAGTAAGAGCGCAATGGGGTTGAGGGTAGGGCTAAATTTATAAGGCATAGGTATGTGAGTTACCTCTTTACAAGACAAAGGAAAGACTGTGTAAAAAAATGGTTAAAATGATGTTAGTGTAGGTGGGGTCTGGTTATCGGGTGGTCCTATAACTTTAGATAAGAATCAGATTGGATTAGGTCAGGAGGTTCTATGCTTCCCGAGGATGACATGGGTCGTTATGTAGGGCAGGACACCTTGGGCTTCTCTCCCTGGGGCAGCCTTGATCCTCATCAACATCGCCTTCCCTGCAGCCATAATCTCTGTCTAAAAAAGGCCTGTGCAACTTTCTCACTTAAGCTTTAGTCCCTCATAGCTTACTATTTCTTTACTCCTCGGTATTTCACTGGTACTGCAATTTGAACGTATCTGCCTCCTCAACCTGGCCCCCTCTTCCTGTTTTCCTGCCTCTGGTCATGGCATGGTCAATTTCTTAGTCACTGGATTAGTATGTTCTGGCTGCCATAACAAAATAGCACAGAGACTAAAAAAGCTCAAGCTGGCTTAAACAGCAGAAATTTATTTTCTGACAGTTCTGGGGGCTAGAATGACAAGATTAAGGTGTGTGCAGGTTTGGTTTCTCCTGAGGCCTGTCTCCTTGGTTTGCAGGTGGCGGCCTTCTTGCTGTGTCTTCATATGGCCTTTTCTCTACCCTCACACATCCCTGGTGTCTCTCCTTCTTCTTATGAGGACACCAGTCATATTGGATTAGGGCCCACCCTAATGACCTCATTTAACCTTAATTATGTCTTTAAAGACCTTGTCTCCAAACGCAGTCACAGTCTGAGGTATGCTGGGAGTTAGGACTTCCATATATGAATTTGAGGGAGACATAACTCAATCCTTTACAGTCACCCAGGCCAGAAAACTTTGTTGTCCTCTTTACTTACCTCTATCATCTTCCACCCAGACATTTAGTCTTCTAGACTTTTTCTTTTTCTTTTCGTTTTTTGAGGACGATTAGCCCTGAGCTAACTGCTGCTAATTCTCCTCTTTCTGCTGAAGAAGACTGGCCCTGAGCTAACATCCATGCCCATCTTCCTCTACTTTATATGTGGGACGTCTACCACAACATGGTGTGCCAAGCAGTGCCTTGTCCGCACCCGGGATCTGAACTGGCGAACCCCGGGCCGCCGAAGCGGAACATGCGCACTTAACCGCTGTGCCACCGAGCCGGTCCCTAGACTTTTTCTACTAAATGTCTAAATCTGTTTCTTTACCATCATTCCCAGTGCCATTCTCAGGCCTTAACCAAGTCTAAATTTCCCTGTCTTTATAAGACCCTCTATAATCTGACCCACCTTATCTTTTCTTTTGGTATTTTTATCAAAGCCATTCATGTATGTAAGAAGTCGACATGCTAATAATGAAGAGGAACAGTCCTCTGCCCTAAGCCCAGGCCCATTGCCCAGATGCAGCCTTCATATAGATTCTTTGATCTAGCATATGCTTGAGGAAATTACTTTCCACCGTATCTCTTTTTATTTTCTATGCTGGTTGACTCTATAACTCTAAATGATATTATTATACAAGCATTTTAAAATTGCGTCTATTTATTAATTTATCAACTTAGATATTCTACTTTATGAAAGAATTAGGCTCAGAAACACTACCCCCAGACCACCTTGCCTCCTCCCTCCTCCCAATTTTTGATAGTTACAAATTATTTTCAGTTCTTCTGAACTTTTTTCTTGCCATCAACATTTGAGAGTATTTCTTAATTCCTTACAAAGTAAAATGAGGCTACTAGTGCCCTTACTCTTCCTTCCATTTCTCCTTCTCCTTTTCAACTTCTGTTAGATATATCTTAATTTCACATTGTCAGGGATGATAATATTTATAATCTGTGCATGACAATATTTAACAACTATATGTTTATAGGTTTATTCTAAAAGCATAATGTGGGGCTGGCCCCATGGCCGAGCGGTTAAGTTCACACGCTCCACTTCGGCCGCCCGGGGTTTCGCCAGTTTGACTCCTGGGCGCGGACATGGCACCGCTGATCAGGCCATGCTGAGGTGGCGTCCCACATGCCACAACTAGAAGGACTCACAACTAAAAAAATATGCAACTATTTACTGGGGGGGATTTGGAGAGAAAAAAAGCAGAAAAAAAAAAGATTGGCAAGAGTTGTTAGTTGAGGTCAAAAAAAAATAAAATAAATAAAAGCATAATGTCAATACATGCGGCTTATGTTATCATGACTACATAAATATTGTTTTCTGTAGAGCCAAATATTGTGCCAGGAGTAAGCTTTCCCCCTAAGATCCATTGTTAACAATCCCTGGGCCATTCAAAATAAAGTGCTCTTAACATCCATACTAATACATCATCTTTTCTTTCACTCTACCAGTTGCTCAAAAATCTTGCCACAATTTAGTTTGCTTCATATTTGGACCTTCTTCTTTTAGAGTTTTTAATTATTTCCTTTTCCTTATTGAGGGGTATATTAGTTTCCTAGGGCCGCCATAACAAATTATGATGAACTACGTGGTTTAAAGCAACGTAAATTCATTCTCTCACAGTTCTGGAAGCTTGAAGTCTGAAATCAAGGGAGGCCGTGCTCTCTGGGCTCTAAGGAAGACTCCTTCCTTGCTTCTCTCTAGCTTCTGGTGGCGCAGGCACTCCTTGACTTGTAGCCTTATTGCTCCAGTCTCTGCCGCCATCTTCACGTGGGCTTCTTCCCTGTGACTCTGTGTCTGTCCTCCCCTCTTCTTGTAAGGACACCAGTCATTGGATTTAGAGACCACCTTAAATACAGGATGATATCATCTTGAGATCTTTAACTAATTACATCTGCAAAGATCCTATGTCCAAATAAGGTCACATTCTGAGGTTCCATGTGGACATGAATTTTGGGGGGATACTATTCAAACTACTACAATGAAAAAATATGACCTGCTCACTATATCACTAATATTTTTCCTACTCTAACTAATTTAAGGAGAAAGGGAATTATGGTCCAAAATGAATCCAGAAGCTCAAACAATGTCATCAGTGCTTTGTTTCTTTCTCTCCATACTCTGGCTTTGTTTTCTTCTGTGTCGGCTTCACTCTCAAGCAAGCTTACTTCATATGCCCACAAAGAGGTTCCAGCATCTTTCTAGGCTCATATCCTCTTCACAGACTGTGATCCTAGCAAAAATAACTACTTTCCTCATAGTTCCAGCAACATTCCTCAGGAAGTCTCTGATAGAGCTTGCTAACTCATCTCTGAACCAATCATGGTGGCCAGGGGCATGAAGTAAGCTTACTTGGCCAAATCTGGGTCACACGCCTACCCCTAACGTGAAAGGTAGGATGACCCTACCTAGACCACAGGGACTAAGAATGGGGTAGGGATGGTGCCCTAAGAAATTCTTGGTGGGCAAAAATCACATTATTTGTTGAAAAACTGAAAATACCTTTATTACTAGCTTGATTGATAGTTTAGTTGTTCGCAAAATTCTAGGTTTATGATAATTTTCTTCCCAAATGTTGAAAGAATTATTCCATTGTTTTTTTCCCCAACATTTTATTATGAAGAAGTTCAAAAGTACAGAAAAATTGAGAGATTTTTTTTTTGAGGAAGATTAGCCCTGAGCTAACAACTGCTACCAATTCTCCTCTTTTTGCTTAGGAAGACTGGTTCTGAGCTAACGTCCATGCCCATCTTCCTCTACTTTATATGTGGGACACCTGCCACAGCATGGTTTGCCAAGTGGTGCATATGTCTGCACCAGGGATCTAGGCTGGCAAGCCCTGGGCTGCTAAATGGAACGTGTGAACTTAACCATTGCGCTACCAGGCCAGCGCCTGAAAGAATTTTATAATGAACACCCATAGACCTATCACCTCGATTCTACATTTAACATTATATTTACTTTATTAAATATCTATCCATCTATCCATTCCTACATTCATCTATTGATCTATCTTATTTTTTATGCATTTCAATATAACTTGCAGACATCACTACATTTTACTCCCAAATACTTCAGCATGCATATCATTACCCAGTGTTCGATATTTATTTATAATTTTTTATTTGAGCTAAAATTTATGTACAACAAAATGTAAAAATTTTAAGTATATCCCTCAATGAGTTTTGACACCGCAACTCAAGCCCATATCAAGATACAGAACACTAGACATTCTTTCATGTTCCCTTCCAGTAAATTTCTGAACCTATCCCTCAGAGGCAACCATTATTCTGATTTTATTTCCATCATAGAATAATTATGCCTATTTTAGGACTTTGTGTAGATGGATTCACACAGTATTCGCTTTTTCGTTTAAAAATTCGTTTATTCAGCATAATGTTTTTGATACTCATCCATTTTGTAGTCCTTATCTATTCTATTGTATGAATATACTACAATTTATTTATCCATTCCTCTACCAATGGATATTTGGAGGCTGTTTCCAGTTTTCAGCTATTATGAATAAAGCTGCAATACTCGCTCTTGTACACATCTTTTTGTGGGCATAGTTCTCATTTTTCTTGGACAAACACCTAGGACGGAGTTGCTGAGTGATAGAGTAGCTATAGGCATCATTTTATAAGGACTTGCAAGATCTTTTTCCAAAGTGGTGGTATCATTTTATAGTCTACCAACAACATGTGAGATTTTCAGCTCCTCTACAATCCTTGCCGACATTTGTCATTGTCAGTCTTTTCAATTTCAGCCATTTTGTTGTGTATGTAGTGGTATTTCATTTTGATTTAGTTGTCATGTCCTAGTATCTAATGATTTGAGCACTTTTTCATGTGCAATTTGTGTACTTTTTTAGGTAGTGTCTGATCAAATTTTTGGCTCATTTAAAAACATGGAATGGGGCCAGCCTGGTGGCATAGTAGTTAAGTTCATGAGCTCAGCCTTGGCAGTCCAGGGTTCCAGGGTTTGGATTCTGGTCTTAGACCTAGCACCACTCATTAAGCCATGCTGTGGCAGCATCCCACATAAAATAGAGCAAGATTGGCACAGATGTTAGCTAAGGGACAATCTTCTTCACAAAAAAAAAAATAAAAATAACAAAAATAAAATTAAAACATGGACTATCTTTTCATGAATTGTAGAGGTTCTTTTTATATTCTGGATTCTACACCTTTTTCTTTTTGTGCGTGTGTGTGTGTGTATGTGTTTGAGGAAGATTAGCCCTGAGCTAACTGCTGCCAATCCTCCTCTTTCTGCTGAGGAAGACTGGCCCTGAGCCAACATCCATGCCCATCTTCCTCTACTTTATACGTGGGATGCCTACCACAGCATGGTGTGCCAAGCAGTGCCATGTCTGCACCCGGGATATGAACTTGCGAACCCCAGGCCGCCGAAGCAGAACATGTGCACTTAACCGCTGCACCACCAAGCCGGTGCCTACACCTTTTTCAAATACATGTTTTGGAAATATTTTTTCCCAATCTGTGGCTTGACTATTTGTTTTCTTAACAATGTCTTTTTATGAGCATAAGTTTTAAATCTTGATGAATTTAACTGATCAATTCTTTCTTTTGTGATTTTTGCTTTCAGCGTCCTTCCTACCCTCAAATCATGAAGATAGTCTCCTGTGTTTTCTTCTTCTTTTTTTTTTTGAGGAAGATTGTCACTGAGGTAACATCTGTGCTGATCTTCCTCTATTTCACGTGGGATGCCACCACAGTGTCGCTAAGTCCGTGCCCAGGATCCAAACCTGCTAAGCCTGCGCCACTGAAGCAGAGCACACAAACTTAACCACTGCACGACTGGGCTGGTCCTTCCATTTTTTTGTTTTAATTATTACATTTAGGTTAAGGATTTATCTCAATTTTCATGTGCAGTTTGAGGGAGAGTTGAGATTTTTTTCCCCCATATGGATCTCCAGTTGTTTTAGCACCATTTTAAAAAAAGATTCTAGTGTTTTCTGACATTTGATAATAGCAAATAGCCTGTCGCCAGTCTGATTTTTATACCTTTCAAGGTGACCTACTTTCCCCATCTTTGAATGCTTTCTGGATCCTCTTTTTTCCTTAGTGCATCTAATTGTATCTTGCTTATCTTTCAATATACTCTTTCAATCTGAAGATTTATGGCTACCCTAGCTTTGGCATATTTTCTTCAATGATTTCTATAATAATTTCTATCGTTGCATTTTCTCTGGTTCTCTTTCTGGAACTCCTATAGGTTCGATCTTGAACCTGAATTGGACCTCTAGGTCTTTTATATTTTCTCTCTTTTTTTTCTGTCTTTCTCTTTTTTTTATTGCCGTATTTCCACCTTTTTAGAAAAAAATTTAAGTTTGGCAAGCATATTTTTAATTTCCAGGTGCCGTTTCTTCTTCTCTAACTGTTCCTTATTTATAGCATCCAGTTTTTACTTTAGGTATTTATTGTCTTCTAGAATATCTGTGAGAATATTAATTAAAGGTTTGAAAAATTCTCTGTTCCCCAAATTGGTTCTTGTGAGTTCAGCTTTTATTTTTGCTTCTGGTTTTCTTCTATTTCATGTAGCTGATTTCCTTTGTGTGTCCAGTGATGTGGGGGCGCTTAATTTATATTTAAAAAGAGGAATTAGACTTATTTTTTTTTCTAGATGTGTTTCCTCTACTATTATATATAGGTCTGTTTTCCCGCTAGTTAGTTACCCAGAAAGCAGAAGAGGTTGACAGGAAGTTCTGTGTTCTGATGAACTTGCTTGCTAAACAGGGAGCTTCCCATTACAATGAGAGGACAGGGCGCCAGAGAGAGGAGGGGTTTGACTGGCTGCCACATCACCCTAGCATCAGTTTATCAGTATTTAGTTAAAAGCTATTGTCTGTTGATTGTCCTCTTTCCATTTCTCTTAGCTGTTTTGGCTTTATTCATTTAAAAAATTATTTACTGCTTGTTTTAATTGTGTATTAACAGGGAGGGGAGAAAAATGCTTGTGTTCAGGCTGCCATTTTGAACCAGAGCTTCATTCTATCTTTTCTACATTATTTCCTGCTCTTTCTAAATGGGCATCTTCCACTGTATTAGGTTGATTTCTTCACTGTCTCATGGATATGCCCAACTGGCATCCACCTTCATGCACTCAGTTATTGTTTTCTCTTTTCCAGGAACTTTCTTCTCTTCCCTCTCTTTCCCCACCTGAACCTAGGGAAATTCTTCCCAAATTCTGGAGCTAACTTGAGCACACTTCCTGCATGAACCCCATCTATTTTATCCATCTTTCATTGACCTCCATTTTATCTTTTTATTATCCAACTCAACACCTATGATTCCCAATTCAGCTCTTAATTATACAGTGTAGTATTACTCACTCTTGTTTCCGATGCATATTATGTTGGTAACTATTAAAAACTCTTTGGGGACAAATATATTTATTTTTGTCTATCCTTCAAAGCACAGAGCACAGTATACATATATAGTAGATATTCAATAAGTATTTGTAATTGATTAACTTCTCTGCTATTTGTGAGAAAGGAGGTATATAACAGCTTATATTTCTTTTTTCTGGGAACACTAGGAGCCCTATCTTTGAATTGGAAGCTGAATTGGGGATGGACTGTTTCAGGCAGAAGAAACACTGATTCTTCTACACTAATGAAAGAAACAAGTTATATAGCATAAAGTTCTGCGGAAAGCAATGGCAATAGACAGATCCACTAGAGTTGAAGCAATTGAGGCAAGAGCGGTTTGGGAAAAAGCAAAGTAGCAAAATGTGATTTAAAAATAGACTTCATAGTCTAGAATTTCCACGACATTGCTAACAGTGAGCTCTTGCTACATTACTAACATAATCTTCAATAAAAAAGAAAAGAAGTCTAGCGGTAGAACAACAGGAAAAGAATTAGAAGTAATCTGGTTCTGGTAGTTATTAGTGCTGTTCATCAACTATATCTGCCTCACCACCCTTCTGGGCACATGATAAGTACTGCTTTGATCCAGTAAAGTTAGGAGTAGTCATGTGACCTGTTTTGGCCAAAGAAATGAGAGTGGGAGTGATGTCACTCCAGGTGGAAGCTTTAAAAGCCAGCGAGGGATTTGCCATATTCCTGTTTTCTGCTTCCAGGGATCATGGAAGCATGTGATGCTCCATAATTCTGAATTCCTGAAAGCCCATAATGAGCAGTCTTCCTGCAGACATATAGTGTGGGTGAGAGATAAATCTTTGTTGTTTAAGCCACTGACTATAAATTATTGCTGTCCAGCATCGGCACACTATGGCCAGCAGCCGGCCAACTGCCTGTTTTGGTAGTTTTATTGGAACACATCCGTGCACATTTGTTTATGTATTGTCTATGGCCGCTTTCATTCTACAACTGAGTAGACTAGTTGCAACAGAGACTGTACAGCCTTCGAGTCAAAAATACTTACTATTACTCTTTAAGAAAAAGTTTGTTGATCTCTGAGCTGTTCTATCCTTACTGTCATAGAACCTGAGGTCTTTGATAAGTGCCCTTATATGGCAACTTTCTGTTTTCTACACAGACAAGAGATGTTCACAGTAGCCAGCCTCCAAGGTGGCCCCAACGATCCCCACCTCTTGGCATTCACACCCTTGTGCAGTTCCTTCCCACGCTGACTTGTACAACCAATGCGGAAGTGATGGAGTGTGACTTCCAAGCCTAGGTCATAAAAGATACTGTGGCTTCCATCTCCCTCTCTCTGAGATCACTCACTCTGGGGGAAGCCAGCTCCCACGTTCTGGGAACACTCAAGAAGCCCCATGTAGAAGCCCACGTGGTGATAAATCGAGGTCTCTTACCACCAGTTACGTGAGTAAAGACCAAAGACTTCAGATGACTATAGCCTTGGCCAGCGTTTTTTTTTTTTTCTAAGATTTTATTTTTTTCCTTTTTCTCCCCAAAGCCCCCAGTACATAGTTTTATATTTTTAGTTGTGGGTCCTTCCAGTTGTGGCATGTGGGATGCCACCCCAGCATGGCCTGATGACAGTGCCATATCCGTACCCAGGATCCGAACCCGCAAATACCCGCTGGGACACCGAAGCAGAGCACAAGAACTTAACCACTCGGCCATGGGGCTGGCCCCCTTGGCCAACATCTTGACTTCAACGTCACTGAGCCCAAATCATTCAGTTAAGCTGCTCTTGAATTCCTGATCCACAGAAATTATGAGATAATGTTTGCTGTTTTAAAACCACTAAATTTTGAGGTAATTTGTTATGTGGAAACAGATAATGCAATGTTCAAATGAAAAAGTATACCAGTAGTAGTCTGTACATTTATCTGTGTGTTTGCACACAGGATTTTTATATATACATATATACATGCACACGCAAACATGCATTATTTTATTTCATTACTAGACAAAGAATTTACCTACTTCCATTAGAGTACACTTGTATGAATATACTTCCTACCTATAGAAGAAATTATTACACATGTATATATCTTTCCCATTCCCTTTTCACCAGCTAATCTTTGTGGAATAGATGGTGAAATGTGTTCCAAGAAGGAAGGAAAAAAATTCCCCAAATATTTAAGTTTTCCTTGATATATTAACCACTCAAATTTGCCTTAAATCCTCTGTATGTGGGAGTACAGTACGATGAATGAAGCAAATTCTTTAATATTTTTAACATTTTATTCCTAATGGTAACAATGTATTTCTAACAAAAGTGTCAGAAACCAGATTTTTCCAATTGACTGCTATAACCTTGCTAGATACATTAAATGGGTTAGTTAGTAATAACATTTTGAATTGTGGGAGTGACATATGGAATCAAGAAAGATCTTTGAAATGAAATTAAGAAATGTTCAAGAAGCAAAAGTCAGTGGGAATCAGGAGTCAAGAAAAACTAAATGAACATGCTTTTGATGGCATTTGCTTTTTCTTTTACAAATCAAGACAAACAAAGATAATATGTAAAAGTTCCTTCTCAAAAGGCATCAACAGATGTGTTCAGATAGCAGACTGCACATCTGTAAACCTGTCACCGAACATGAAGTGAGTTCGCTCACCCGTTGTGCAGCAAGCCAATCTCTGACACCAGGTGTGGTGGAAGAAAGTAGGAATTTTATTTTTTGCACAGCGCTGAGCAAGGAGAGAGGGCAGCTAATGCTCAAATCCCAAACTCCCGGAAAAGCTAAAAGGAAGGGTTTTTATTTGGGGGTTTAGGTAGGGGAGGGGGAGCATATGGCCTTGCTGGTCGGAGCTTTCCCACCAGCCTGTCTTTGGCCTTGAGACTACTTGCAGAGAGAAGGGAGCCTGTGACCTTGCTGGTCAGCAGCTTTCCCACCAGCCCGTATCTCTTTGTCGGGAGCAGATGGTCCAGGTGCTTGTCCTTGACGGTGTCTGTCTCCATGGAGGATAGTGGATTCTGGAGCCAGGAAGCCAGAGAGTAAGCAGGGAATGAGTGTTTTGGTTTTAACCCCATATATGCTGGGTTTAATGTGGGGAAACTGATACCAGGGTCAGTATCAAACCCAAAATATAAACAGAAGGAGGCTAAGTAACATTTTTGGATAATGCCAGTAGGCATAAAGCATAAGCGGAAAAGAAAAAAGGAAGGTTAGGAGAGAGAAAGAAAGGAAGCAGAGAAGAAATTAAAAAATAAAGAAAATATCTGGTGGAGTGTAAGTATTCATCCACGTATTCCTCTGATTCTTAACTGTGTCCTAAACTTGGGGACAATGCTGGTTACTTTGCCAAATCTCATTTTCTAAGCCTATGACTTGCTTTAGGGCTTCAGTAAGTATTCAACTATCAGCCTGCAAATAAGGACTGACCTCCACAGTTTGGGCTTACATGAAATTAGGGTAAGACTAGAGGAGAAATTAACAAACTATCGCCTTGCACATCCCCCCGCCCCCCCACCCCAGCCAAAAGGCTAAGCAAAGCCCTCAAACAAATACAGTTTCTCCTTTTTATATCCTTTTTGTTTAGTAACCATTGTGGTTACCATTAGTAACCATTGTTGTGGATGAGAGGTCTGCATGTGCTGGAGTATGTGCTGTGAATAATCCCTACGGGACTGTGCACATTTTATCGCCCATATTATCATAGTTATTTTACACGGTAAACCTGTAAGGTTGAAATCTGGAGACTAGGGCCCTGGTGCTGCTGCTTTTAGGCTCAAACGACAGAGTATCCGAACTAGTTCTCCAGGCCTGTATAGTCTAAGCATAAACTTGTGCTGTGTAGATGTTTATCAGGCTTATTAAACTGTAAACCATAAGTATGACCAAAAATCAAGACCCACGTCTGGTAAACTTAATAGCACTAAAGAAGGGATAAAATATTTGAGAATTCCTGAAAAATCTAGTATGCTTGCTGGCCATAAATATGAGGGACGGTGGTGTTGAGAAGACTAGAGTTTTGTAAGGGAATGTGTGTTCAGACAAGGTATATTTCAAAGGTAAAAGAGAAGGCTGGTTCTTCTTAGAATAGTAAAGAACAATTGTCAAATACTTGATTGTCTATCTTATTGTCATCCAGTTAGGCTATGTAACCATATCCTGGAGTAATCATTTCTTAACTTGGAATCAATGCAGAAGAGTCGGTCTGCCTAGAGGTTGGGAGGTTAACCTTGGAGCCATCTGGATTCTGTTTCTCCAGGGAGGAGGTTGGCACAGAATCTTCATAGTATGTTACTTTATTGAAAATATAAACTTCTGCAGTGGTATCTGCATTTCAACCAAGAAAATGACACACAATGTATCTAATGGTGCAATTTAAACCCTTAAGGGGAAATTAAGCAGGCATTTTTAGTCAAGGTGCCACCATCATCACTTCACAAATCTGTGTTTGAAGCAGTCTAACTCCAAAGAAGTCATTTCTAACACAATTAAGTGGACTTTTTCCACAGTTAACAAAGCTAAATCTTAAGTGAGTTCTATCTGACTTTTATCTGAATTTCATCGAGGAACATTATGGTCATGGTTTTTAAAAATTTATTGCCTTTGATTATCCTTCTCATTTTACAGCCCTTCCAAGTTGCGGAGAAAATTGAGCTAGAAGTGTTTTCTTCCTCTAAGGCACCTTGCTCCTGTTTCGTGGCTCATCTCACTAAGACCCGACACAAACCCACAGCACAACGTTATAGGAGTTGTTCAGCTTGTGATCAGGTGTCTCCAATTCTGTTTCATACGCGCTGAAACCGAAAACTTCATTTTTCACCTCAACATGTGTTCCATCCTGTTTTTTCATGATTATTATAGTAATGTAAAAATTCTTCCATAGTTTCTTAGATAAGACACGAAAAGCACAAGGAAAGAAAAAACAGATAAATTGGGCTGCATCAAAATTAAATACTTTTCTGCTGCAAAGAACACCACCAAGAAAGTGAAAGGACAATCCACAGAATGGGGGAAAATACTGCAAATCATATTTCCAATAAGGGATTTATATTTAGAATAAAGAACTCCTACACCTCAATAATAAAAAGACAAATAACCCTGCTAAAAAATGGGCAAAATCTCTGAACAGAAATTTCTCCAAAGAAGATAGAAGAATGACCAAAAGCACAAGAAAAGATGCTTGCTTGACACTATTAATCATTAGGGAAAGGCAAATCAAAACCACCATGAGATACCCACTAGGATGGCTATAACCAAAAAGACAGACAATAACAAGGATGTGGAGAAATTAGAGCCTTTACACATTGCTGGTAGGAATGTAAAATGGTGCCACCACTTTGGAAAAGAGTCAGGCAGTTTCTCAAATGGTTAACTGTAGAGTTAACATTTGCCCCAGTAATTCCACTCCTAGGTTCAATTCAATTCTCACCCAAGAGAATTGAAAAAAACAGCACAAAAACAAAATACGGAATATCCATACAATGCAACACTATTCAGCAATAAAAAAGAATTAAGTACTGAAACGTGCTACAACATGCAGCTAGTCACAAAGACCAGTACTATATGATTCCATTTACGTGAAATGTCCAGAAAAGGCAAGTCTATAAAGACAGAATAGATTAGTGATTGCCTAGGGCTGGGGAAGAGGAAGAACGGGAGAGACTGCTAATGGGTACAAAGTTTCTTTTGTGGGTGATGAAAATGTTCTCAAATTGTGCTGATGGTTACACAACTCTGTGAATATACTAAAAACCATTAAATTGTACACTTTAAATAGGTAAATTTTATGTTTTGTGACTTACATTTCCCATAAAGCTACTTAAAAAAATTCTTCTATGGAGATGACCATGGATACAAATTAAGGCCAGATCAAAGAGATCTGAACCAGTGCTATTTTTTTTGTCTTTTTTTAAAACCAATTTCACAAACGCCTGAAATCTTCAATTTTACCTTTGTGAGTTTTCTACACAATTATCATTACGAGACTGTGAAAATCAATCAGGGAAGCACCGGTAAAACGTTAGCTTTATCTTTCAAGGTTAGCAATAATTTGGCAACCACAGGAATCTCATCCTTTACCTCTGGACAATTTATGTTGAAGAGTGGGTCCCAATTATTCTTTTGGCTCACAGGTGAAAAAAGAATGTTATTACAGCGGCTGGCCTGGTTGCGTAGTGGTTAAGCTCTGGCGCTCCACTCTGGCGGCCAGGGTTCACAAGTCACATCCCTGGTGTGGACCTACACAGCTACTCACCAAGCCACCCTATGGCAGCGTGCCACACACAAAATAGAGCAAGATTGGCACAGATGGTGGCTCAGGGCCAATCTTCCTCATACACACACAAAAAGCTATTAGGGGTAACCTATTTTGATTTCACTAAGTGAGAACCAGTAATTTGGGGACCCAACAGACTTCTAAAATTTCATCACAGAGAGGCTCATAAAGAGCATATAGTCTTTGCTTTTGTTGAGTATTGACCTTTGGCTGATTACTCACTTATCTAACCACGCTTTTTATCAGCACATTAGAGTTCTGGAAAACGGGACTCAAAGCTCTTTGGTGCCAAGGAAGAGTGATTCCGTGGCAAAGGCCCCACAGTACGCTCTCTCTATTTTGAGGAACACAAGAGAACCAGGCAGGGACAGGACTGCGTGGTCTGAGGTCAAGGGATCCCTAAAGAAATTGTGTTCTGCAAGCAGCGGGGGGAAAAGCCACGCGGCGGCTTCGGCTGTTTCTCTCCTAAGTCACAGCAGCAACGCTCGACCGGCGTGTGATCTTCTTTAGACCTTGAGGACCGCCCTCCCTCCCTGCGCACGTGGCCAGGTGCGGGCCAGAGACCACGCGCGACCAACTTTCTCCTGCCCGCTGTTTAAACGCCAGGTGTTGGACGCGAACTCTCGGCCTGCCGTTGCAAGATGCCGTGACGCGCACCCCAGGATTACCAACCCGCGGGGTAGAAACAAAACCACAATGCAGTGAAGTGAGAATCTGCCCCCAACCTCCCAACACGCACTTTCCTTTTCCTCCTTCTCTCCGCCCCCACCTTCGCCTACTCTCAGCCCACGCTCCGCACGCCGGCTCAAGAGCCCAGCCGGGTCCGATTAGGCGAAGAGACCCGGGAAAAGCGAGTCCATCCGGGTGCTTTGTCCGCGAGGGCATAAGGGCGTGGCTTTATGACGCCCATGGGGGGAGGGGCAAGGAGCCAACTCAGGAGATTGGGACCTCCGGACGCAGGGGGGCGGAGGGAGTATGGGTGTCTCTTTCCACGCCCCATGGAAAGTCCATACTGGACAAGAGGGGAGTCTCTTTTCTGAGACTCCCGTTTGAGGGGGAAATACCCAGTAAAAAGTTTAACTTGAAAGGCTCATCCTTTTAAAATCTCGGTCACACCCTCTCCTCCTGCTCGTCTCTCCTCTCACCTTGATAACCCTGAAAACCTCCCTGGCTCCAGTCTCTTCTCCCCCCCTGATTTTTGTGCAGATGGTAGAGGCCGACGGGGTGCGCAGCCGCAGAGAGTTTGGGGCGGTGCCGGCGAGGGGCGGGTGACGCAGCGGCCGTCGCTGCCATTTTAAGTTGTTTGTTCTCGCCTCTCTTCTCAAACGCGACTCTGCCCCGGACCCGGGAGGCGCCCGAGGCCGCCGCCGCTTCCGCAGCAACCGGTGGGGGCGAACGAGGCTGTGCCACCGCGGACGCTCACCCTCCGCTTCGGCTTTTCCCCCCTGCGGGTCTCCTCGACCTTCTTTCCGGAGAACCGGAACCCGACCGTGGGGGGAAGAAAGACTCAAGAGCAGATGCTTGAACTGAAATAACTTTATTTTGGGGGGTTTACTTCGCTGACAGACCCCGTAGCGCAGGGCTCCCCTCCCCTTCCTCCCCTCCCCCCGCCGCCGCCAGCACCGATCCTCCCCCTCCTCTTTCTCCTCGTTTTTCCTCCTCTTCTCTCTCTCTCGTCGCCTCCGCTGTCTCCGCGTCTTTCCCTCCGCCGCCGCCCGGGGCGCCGAGCCAGACTATGGGTCCCAGGTGGGGGCTGAGTGGCGGCAGCAGCGCGGGCGGTCCGGTCACAGTGCGCACTGCAGCGGGGATGGAGGGGCGCAGTTGGCTGGTGGTTTTCTCTTGACATGGCTCCTGCCCGTGCTGCGAGCAGCGCCCCCGCCGCCGCCTCCTCTTCCGCCGCCGCCACCGCTCCGCCCGCAGGCTGCGGCTAGAGGGCCTGAACCCCGCCCGAGAGTCGGTCCGTGAGTCCCGGTCTCCGCGGGGCCAGGGAGGGGATTTCCCCGTCAGCCATCCCCGCCCCAGCTGCCTCAGTTCCACCCCTTTGACCCCTCGGGAACGAAACTAACGACCCCACCCTAAACCATCCAAACTCGGGAAACATGGTCTGTTCAACCTGAGCGAGAGCGAATCCGGGAACTTAATTTTTTTTGGACGGGTGGGGTGGGCGTACTTTAAAAAGTAATTGCTATTAACACGACTATTTTCTTTTTTCCCCCCCACTGATCCTTCCCATTTACCCTCTCCCGCTTCCTCTACCCGGGCGGGAATTGTTTCTACGATGAAATGAGTGAAAACCTGAGTGATCCTGTGTCTCCCGTGGTGCGAGTGAGTCGCTGCCGCTGAAGGCGAAGGGTGGGGGTGGGACGTGGGGGGTGGAAGGCAGGTGGTCCCCGGGCACTGCCTGGGATCTGGGAGAAAAACCCGCCACCTATGCCTCAGCAATGCTCGTAAGAAGATAAGGCGCACTCCCCACGATCTTGAACGGGGGCAGATTCATAGGGAAGGCTCCCTTGGGGAATGTAGGACTCATTGCAGGGCTGGGGGTGTTGGGGTCCCGGGCATTAATCAGGTCTAACCACAGAGCCGGAAGAATTAGTATATCGTGTTGTACACCCCCTTTCCCCCTGCCATCATGATTTTCCTTGGCAGCAGCGTTAGCAGCCGCCTGAGGGTGAAAATGTGGGTAATGGGGAAGTTGGTAATGACTCCGCTGTTTTTTCTCATGGCTCCTTTGGGCAACAGCTGTCCGCCCCCGGTATACACTGTAGTTGATTGCAGGGAAACCCTGTACCTCTCCCCTTCCTTCTCTACCGATTTTGCACTTTTCTCTTTGCTCACCACCAAGTGTAATCAATAACAAGCACTGACGATACATAGCAATAGTGAAATCTGAAATAACTACGTATTAATTAGGTACTACAGCCATGGATCTGGCTGGGTAAAATCCAATTGGGTATTTCAGTTTCATTCACCTACCCTGTTCTGGGGTTTTTTTTGGTGGTTTCTTTTTTTTTTCCTTTCCTTTTTGCTATTTGGAAAGCGAGGATCACACTTCCCCCTCCCCGTTCCTTTTCATAATCTCTTCTCTAAAAAGAGGGAAAAAAAAATCCGAATGGATTCTAAGGATTGGACTGGTGTCAGCTGTGTTTTATTGCACACCTAAATCCTGATAATAGGCTCTTCACCCCCCCCCCCCCCCGCCTGTATTTTGGCAGTTAAGCCAAATGTGTTTTCCAAAAAGTTAGTTCAAGTATTTTCTCCTCTTTCTTTCCTTCCTCCCCGTCCTTTTTCCCATCCATCCCAAACGTTATTGTCCAGACATGACTGGACAGCAGCTTTTGTTTCTTGACCCTGTAATATGACAGTCTGCTAATATTGCCAGAAGGTGCAGTTTTTGGGTTACAGTCGTGATTTTAGCTATTCAATCATATTAGCAGGAAAAAAATGACTTGTTTCTGTTGTACTTGAGTCTTAAGAAAAAGTGCCCATAGTTTAGTGACAATTTCCAAAGGCTTTAGTACCACCTGTATTTCAAAATGGGGGACCCAAACTCCCGGAAGAAACAAGCTCTGAACAGACTACGTGCTCAGCTTAGAAAGAAAAAAGAATCTCTAGCTGACCAGTTTGACTTCAAGATGTATATTGCCTTTGTATTCAAGGAGAAGGTAATTTAAAGTTCTTAATGTGAATTAGCACAAGTGATTTTTGTAAGTGTCTATTATTTGTTACTCTTAAATAACTGAGTATTAAAGAGTGGTTGACATAAGTATACATTGTATGCTTTAATTTTCATCCTTATGGGTAATAACTGAATGGAAGGCTTGAGTAATCATTGGTTTGGAAATATTTATTGTAAAGCTTAGTAGGGTCCACAATCGGTTAACATGGGGTGGGCAACATTGTGAAACTTTCATTATGTTTTACAATAAGTTTCATTTATATAGAGAGAACTTTATAACTGAATTGAAAGATTGTCAAAGTGTAAATAGAATGTCGGAAAGTGGTAAGTTAGAATCAAAATGTTTGTGTGCTCAAAGCAGTCTGTTTCTTCACCTCCATCCTATAGGTATCTTTTCTCAAGGTACGTTTAATGAAACAGAACACACTTGAATTTTGCAGAGCAATAAATACTGTAATGGTTAATTTGTGTTTACAAGTGCAAGTTAGTAAAATTCAAAATGCCCTGAAGAGGAAGTTTAGATTCTTTTTTTTTTTTTTGATCTTAATGAGAATTAATTCCACAGTTAAAACGCAAATAATGACTGTGAATAGTGAAGGGAGAACAAGATAAAAATAGTAGTTTTTTGCAACTTAAAATAATGGGCAGTGTCTTTGATAATTTCTATTTGATGTGAGATTAGGTTGTGAATGTAAGGAAATACTTTGATTTTTGCTCTTAAATCATGAGCTAATTTCAGCTTAGAAATAGAATCTTAGTATGGTATCTATTTAATATTTAGAAATTTCCCAAGATTTACCCCCACTCTTAACTCTTAGAGGTCATTAGTATTTAAGAATGCTTTTATTGCTGCTAGAGTATAAAGTGGTTTGTTTAGAAGTGATTGTCCCGAGATTGGGTAGCACTTGGATAGTACCAAGAATTTACTTCTCTATTTTCTCTTAATAAGTTGACTGAAGAATTGATGAGATAAGATTTTAGTTGAAGATAGTGTAATGTAGGTTCACTATAAACAAATGCAAGATATAAGTAGTGAGAATAGGTCTTTGTATTTAATCTCTTAGATGCCTCAACCATCTAGTTCTTTAACCCCTCTGAAAACCTGTTTTTATTCTGTGAATGGACAGTATCCAGGCAATTGGCCTGAGTAGTTCATGAATTTCATAACCTAAATTCATGAGTACTTCGTCTTAACTGAATTTGAAACTCAGTTTGGTAGACATTTTTCCTTCAAACATTGACAGTTGTTGTATAACTCTTGGAAGGCGCAGTGGAAATTGACCCTTTTAAGGAGTGAAACAGTTAATTTGTCTGAACAGCTTTATTTTTAAACTGCTGAGATTTTAATTTAGCTGAATGTAGAACCAGTTAAATGAAATTACATCAAGTAAATCACTTTTTTCCCCCCCAAACTTTAGGGGTGTCTAGTGTTTGTTTCTCACAGCATTTAAGAAATGTTATTGTCTAGGGGCCAACCCGGTAGTGCAGTGGTTAAGTGTGCACGTTCCGCTTCGGTGGCCGGAGGTTTGTCAGTTCGGATCCCGGGTGTGGACGTGGCACCACTTGGCAGGCCATGCTGTGGCAGGCGTCCCACATATAAAGTAGAGGAAGGTGGGCACGGATGTTAGCTCAGGGCCAGTCTTCCTCAGCCAAAGGAGGAGGATTGGCAGCAGATGTTAGCTCAGGGTTAATCCTCCTCCTCCTCAAAAAAAGAGAAATGTTATTGTCTAAACTAAGTGCTTGCTGTGGATGCCATAATGCTATAAAATCAAGCAGTTGAAAATCTGTGTTTTCAGTACAAAAATTACTTCCGTTAAGAATTTTGCTGCATGAGGGTAAAGATACATGACATTGTGACATGAGCTGGATGTTAAGACACTGTGCTAACTGTGAGTTAATATGTGTTTTTTTATTTTAGAAGAAAAAATCAGCACTTTTTGAAGTGTCTGAGGTTATACCAGTCATGACAAATAATTATGAAGAAAATATCCTGAAAGGTGTGCGAGATTCCAGCTATTCCTTGGAAAGTTCCATAGAGCTTTTACAGAAGGATGTGGTACAGCTCCATGCTCCTCGATACCAGTCTATGAGAAGAGTAAGTTCTGTTTTTAAGTCTTGATTTGATAAGTTTTTGTGATTTAAGCTTCTGTTTTTTTCTCCCTGAGGATGAGTAGTTATGGTGATGAATGTCTTCAAAAGTTGACTTCACAGGGGGCCAGCCCGGTGGTGCAGTGGTTAAGTTCGAACGTTCCGTTTCGGCGCCTGGGGTTTCCCGGTTTGGATCCTGGGTCCGCACGTGGCACAGCTTGGCATGCCATGCTGTGGTAGGCGTCCCACATACAAAGTAGAGGAAGATGGGCACGGATGTTAGCTCAGGGCCAGGCTTCCTCAGCAAAAAGAGGAGGATTGGCAGCAGTTAGCTCAGGGCTAATCTTCCTCAAATACATACATAAAAAGGGCTAATCGTCCTTAAAAAAAAATTTGACTTCAAATAAAATATATGGATAACTTTTCTCACGTGGTGTTATGCTGATAATGGTGTACATTATTGCTGTGAATAATGTTTTATATTACTGTGTATTGGGTTTTCCTTTTTGGGGGGAGAACTAACATCATACCCCTTAAAAATAAGAAACTTAAAGTAGGGGGTGTTATTGCTGCCAACCTTCTAAACTTCTGCAGCTCATTGTAAATTAATGTGGGCAAACTTGAACAAGAAGACCCAACAGTTAGTGGGTTGGGGGAAGGCTGGAGATAACCACGTACTGGTCTAGAAGAGGTTTCTTGGCTTTTGAAAATTAATATGCTGGACTGTGATAATAAGAGGAACAAGAATGGAGAAAAGTAGTTTTCTGTCAGCATACAGCAAAAATAGCATTTCAGCTGTAATAAGGTAGTGATTCATATTAGCAGTTCCAAGACACCTTTGCTTAAATAGGTTATGATTTTGAAAAGTAGAAATATAGGTGCAGGAACTTGAAAAACGGAGACAAAAAAAATCAGAGCTTTAGTTGGAGTTTTCACTGTATGCTGATGAATTTAGGTCTTGATGTGAGGGACATTGGACTGAGTGACTATGGACTGCCCAAGATAAAAGTTCGACTTTGGTCATCAGCTATTCAGATTGTATACAGTCCTATTACTACTACCTTTGAAGATATAAAATGATATATAGTGAACCATTTGCACTTGCAAAATGTTTCTTTAGTTAAACCCTATAATTTGTGACATTGCTTGTTATGGCTTTGTTTCTTTGAAAGTAATTTTTTTTTTTTTTTGTCATAGGATGTGATTGGCTGTACTCAGGAGATGGATTTCATTCTTTGGCCTCGGAATGATATTGAAAAAATTGTCTGTCTCCTGTTTTCTAGGTGGAAGGAATCTGATGAGCCTTTTAGGCCTGTTCAGGTATTTTATTCTAAAATAAGTGTGGTGAGTGCTTAAATAAGTGAAAACTCCTTGAATAGGGTCTAACTTAAGAAATTCTCTGGAAATATGCTTCCTTTTTTTTTTTAAGTTTATTTTTTTATTGAGGTAAGGTGGGTTTATAACATAAATTTCAGGTGTGCATCATTATATTTTGATTGTGTAGATTACATCATGTTCACCACCCAAAGACAATTACCATTGGTCACCATACACATATGCCCTGTTACTGCTTTCACATCCTCCCACAACTACCAGTCTAATCTCTGTATCTCTGTGTGTGTTGTTGTGAATGTGCTTTCTAGTAAGTTTTATTTCGTGAGTACCCCTGTCCTTTTGAATATTTCTACTGCAAGAAGAGAAAGCCGTTGGATTATAGAAGATCTTGAGAAGGAGGCAGTTCTAACTACCCAGTATGTCTTTGAAATTATGGCCAGAGACAATCTTTCAAGGTAGACATTGGTTGATTTATAGAGGGGTCCATAGATGAACTTGAGAAGATCGCTTGCCCTGCACCACACACACTCCTGAAATATAATCATGTCCCATGTAACAATGTTTCAGTAAACCACTGACCACGTACACGATGGTGGTCCCATACGATTAGTACCAAATAAGCTAGGTGTGTGGTAGGTTTGTGTAAGTACACTCTGTGATGTTCTCACAATGACAAAAATCGCATAATGATTCATTTCTCAGAACGTATTCTTGTCCTTAAGCAACGCATGACTGTAGTATACCTAACCATCCTGGTTCTCAGAAGAGTCTGATCTAAGAAACCTGTTTCTAGAAGTTGATTTGTATATAAAACTGTACAGGAGAGAAATTTAGTAGTGGTTCTTAATTAACCTTCCTTGACATCTTACTAACTTTTGACTGACTTGACATTTGATTTACTTGACAATTTCCAGTGTTTATTTAAGGGCATTTTTACCCAGGTGTTGATGATTCTAATTTTATTTATGTTTATATGCATATATTTCCATAATTTTCTACAATGAGCATACTTTTATTTTACAATCAGAAAAACAAATAATGACATTTAAAGACGCATTTTAAGTGTATTAAACTAAATATTAGAAGGCTTATTTGAAGCTCATGCTTAGGATTATGAAAATTGTCATTGAAGAAATTTCCCATTTATCCATTACTATGCTTTTGTGTTGTGATAGACAAGTTGGTATACTCCTTTGTCCGCAGTAATGTTGTTACACATCTTATCATTCCTTTTTCTAAGATTCATTTGACAGTAACAAGTTATAAAGATAATGCATAGGCTAAATACAGGTAAAAGTATGATATCATATGTTGTGTCTTCTTTTAATGGATGATATCTGACTAACATGAATGTGCTGGAGAATAGAAGTTGAGTATAAAAGGCAGGAAGACAGGAATGGAAAAGGTATGTTTATAGTCATCAGAGCAGGTTTTATACTTCAGCTGTGACTGCTCTCCAGAAACACTATTAGGGTTTGTTTTTTGTTTGTTTTTGGTGAGGAAGATTGGCCTTGAGCTGACATCTGTTGCCAGTCTTCCTTTTTCCTTGAGGAAGATTGTCCCTGAGCTAACAGCTATGCCAGTCTTCCTCTATTTTGTACGTGGGATGCTGCCACAGCATGGCTTGATGAGTGGTGTGTAGGTCCGTGCCTGGGATCTGAGTCTGGGAACTTAACCACTATGCCACAAGCCTGGCCCCTCTTTTTGTTTTTTTAATTCAGGAGTTCCCATTGGAAAAATTTAGGTCCACTTATCACAGTATGTTTTTTAATTTCTGGCATCCTGTCTTTCCCTCTGAGACCTTATTTGGAATAATTGTGTTAAAACAGTCTTGTCTCAGATGCTACTTTTCTTTGAAATCATGGCTGTTTATTGAGTGTTGACTATGTTAGGCTGTCTCCTAAATACCTTATATACACTTAATCTCAGTTCTTAGAATAACTAGGTAGATATGAACCTCCTTCTGCAAAGAAAGAAACTGAGGCAGTTAGAGATTAGGTAAATAACCAGCCCAAGGTTATGCAGTTAAGTGGCAGTCAAGATGTAAGTCTGAACTGAGTGTAAAGCTTATGTGCTCTTAACTCACTACCCTGTACTGGGGGAAGTTCCCTGTATTACAAAACCTTAAATTATGGACTGAATATAAGCAGTAGGAAATAGGTGTAATGTCTTGTAATTTTAAAATTCAACTGCAGAAAGAAGTTAACGATGTACAAACGAATTTACATCATACGATAGATGAATATTCTGAATGAGAAGGCTTAAATAAAAATAACTTTGTTCTTTCTAAAGGTAAATGACAAAACAAAACTTTAACTTCCAAACTTTCTTTTTTGACTCTTGAAGCACTTTACAATCTGAATACTTCAGTAGTGAGATCCAATAGGAAGCAGAGTAAAGATTGTTTTAAAGTGTTGAGTTCCTGCTATATTCCAGAGTACTGTGAAGTACTATTAAAATATGTTCTGTCTTTCCTTTTCATCCCTAATGCTACTGCTCTTCATCACACTATTAAAATATTTCATTACTTTTGGGCATTGCTGCTTTCATGCTGCTTATTAGAGTTTTCTGTTTGGTGTGGATCATTCCTTCCAAAAACTTCTGTTATTCAGTAGGGTAGACTAGGAATGCCATAGAACTATATGGAAGGCTTTTTTAAGTCTCACTCAAATCTCTTCACTGTGATACTCTCCTGGCTTCTCCCATCCACCCTGGTATTTGCCATACTGAAATACTTGAAGCTTTGTCACTTGAAACAGTATCTTGATTTTGACACATTTGTGTGTGTGTAGGTTTGGTTTTCTAGAATGGCGTTTTCCAAATTACTTACTGTTACTACTCTCCCCAGGGAAAATTACAGTCATCTTTCAAGGCCTAATCCAAAATCATCTGGTAGTACTGCCCACATTGCTCACTCTAATTACTTATTCTTCCTTCCTCCCATAGCACATTGACAATAAGAACCCATCTTAGGGTTTTACAGATAACCGCATCTTATTCTAGGAAAGATTTAAAGCAAGTTAAGTTGTATATCTGCATGTGCTTCTCCTCTTAAGCACCGTGTGAGCCCTGTAAGGTTGAGATAATCTTAGTCGTATTTTTCAGTATCTAATAACATGCTTTTTATATACTAAGAGTTCAGTAAGTATTGGAATTGTGCAGAGGTACAATTCAATATCATGTTTTACATATAACAGTATGTAGGGATACCACGTCATATTTTGTTATGACTTGATAAGAAAAACTTCCAGGTGGTAAGATCCTAGAAAACAGGAACTGATGGTTTTCCTGTGTTAGGATTTCCTGCCATCTTTGACGTAGTAAATAAAGATCGTCCGAACCAGACGGACTGACAATCATTTTACAGTTCAGTATTATCTAAATGTCAGATTAAGGTTTCTAGGTTTCTTGAATTCTGTGTTAGCCTGGTCCTTTCACCCAGCGTTTGGCCTCTTCACAGACATTTTGCGGGAGGATGGAGTTGATCTTCTTCATGTTAAAAGATTAAAAGACTATTTTAACTTAATTGATAACAGTCCTTCATAACTTTTTTTAATCTGAAAAAATGCACATAAAAAACATTTTTAAAAATTTTGAGGGATTTGTATATCCTTAAAAGCCCATCTCTGTGAAAACTGGAGCTGTATTTGAGGTATGTGGGCTTTACATTTCATTTAATCCTCTTAACTGACCCGATGGGTTAGACCCCATCTATTTTATAGTTGAGGAAGCTGCAATTTAGAGAAGCTGAAGAATTTGCTTGCATAGGTCACACAAGTAGTGAGATTTGTGGCTTGGATTGGAATAGATTTCTTTCTAAGAGCCATCCATAGTGTTTCTTTGTTATAATAGAAGGGAGGAGGGAGGGTGCTGTTGGGCTTAATTAAAGTACTAAGGTGGGAGTCTTGAGCTGAGTAGGTCTGAAAATCTTATTTTGTGAAATATGGCTTAAAATCATGAGTATTAGGATCTAGTCACTTCGGTGCAGTTTTTCTTGAAGGTCAAATTATATAATGGAGTGCTATCCAATAGCACTTTTTGTGATGAAGGAAATGTTCTACATCTTAAGAGATTGTTCACAGTGGTGGCCACTAGCCACATGTGACTATTGAGCATTTGAAATGTGTTACTGAAGAGCTGAATTTTAAATTGCGTTTAATTAAATTTACCTAGCCACTCTGGGCTACTATATTGGACAGCACAGCTATATGCATATGGGTGCAGTAGATGTTTCAGGAAGTGTAACTTGTTTGTAGTTACATGTTAATGTTTTTATTTCTTAATTAGGCCAAATTTGAGTTTCATCACGGTGACTATGAAAAACAGTTTCTGCATGTACTGAGCCGCAAGGACAAGACTGGAATTGTTGTCAACAATCCTAACCAGTCAGTGTTTCTCTTCATTGACAGACAGCACTTGCAGGTAAACTTTTTTTTTTTTAGATCACTAAGGGCTCATTTAAAAAGCTTGTTGGTTAGTAAGCTTTTTCCATATAAGTTACTTAATTCTCTTTTGCCCCTTCAACCCTGCAATCTTTTTGAAGTTATTTAAAAAACAAGAAACAGGTATCCTGGGCCTCATCCTAGAGGAGTGGTTCCCACACTTTTCTGCATGTTAAAATAGAACTACCGGGGGAGCTTTTAAAAGTCACGGTTCCAGTGTCATTAGAGTTTGAGAAACACTGGAGCTTCTCTACCTAAAGTATGGTTGGCAGATCACCATCACCTGAGAACTTCTTAGATCTGTAGACGCTCAGGCCCTCCTCCAGTCCAACTCAGTCAGAACCTGAATTTGGAACAGAGTCCTCGGGTGCTTGGTAACACATTATAGTTTGAGAAGCACTGACCTTTGAAAAAATCTAAAGGGATGAGCCACATGTGTTTTAAATAAGCACTTCCACTTTAATTGGCAATCCAGGTATTCCACATTAATTTTTAGTATATAAAATGCTATTTATTCTCATAAACCTAAATATGATATCATCACTTTGGATTTATAATCCTGTCATTAACCTTTAAAAATAGGATCATTTTCACTTACTTACTGTTCATTCAACACATGAGTGCCTACTAAGTGCTAGGCATTGTACAACAGTGAACAAGACAGACAAAAATTCCTCTGCTCATGGATTTATATTTCATTGTGGGCGACCCAGCAGTAGATAGTAAAATATATAGTTAGATAATGATAAGTGCTAAGAGAAAAGGGGGGATATATAAACTGTTGGGTGTGAATTCTTAATGTTACCAGAGGAGGCCTCATTGAGAAGATGGTTTAAGTAACGACTTAAAAGAAATATTACATTAATTGAATTATAGAACATATGTTTATTTAAGAGAGTCGGTGCAAGGTACTAAAAAGTACAAAGGTGAATCATACAGCTACTTTCAAGGAGCTGACTACTTGGGAAGATTAAATATTTACTTTCTATCTTGTAGAAAGTTAAGAAATTATGTATAGGTACAATTTAAAAGAACTATGAGAATTACAGAAGAAAGTTAATTTCACTGGAGGTATTGGATAAAACTAATTGAAAAACCATATAGCTTAGCTGGGGTTTTGGGGCTTTGTTTGTTTGTTTTTGGTTTCTTTACCTTAGCTCTCCTGTGGTGGACATTTTTAGGTTGACTTATTTTTCCTTTCTAAAAGAATTTCTTTTTAAAGATTGGCACCTGAGCTAACATCTGTTGCCAATCTTTTTTTTTTTTTTTCTTCTCCCCACAGCCCCCCAGTACATAGTTGTATATTCTAGTTGTAGATCCTTCTGGTTGTGCTATGAGGGACACCGCCCCAGCATGGCCTGATAAGCGGTGCCATGTCTCCGCCCAGGATCTGAACCCATGAAACCCTGGGCTGCCGAAGCAGAGTGCACAAACTTAACCACTCGGCCACAGGGCCTGCCTCTATTTTTTCTTTTTAACTGCTTCTAACAGTGTACTTTTATTTGAGTTACTTGTTAGAAAAATACTGTATAGCAGGATACTGACTTATGGAATCCACAGCACAAAGAGGTTTTTAGTCATAGAAGTGTTAATAATGACTGGTATACCAGTGTAGAGATTTCATTTTCGTGTCAATATATACGAGATCATTGATTCTATATAGAAATGACTAGTGACTTGAGTTACTTTGCTAAATAAATAGTAAATCATATTGTGATATGTATCAAGGTCAGATGTTTTCTATGCCTAATGAGCAAACAGCTTGAATCCTTTTAATGAAAAGAAAATTAAAAGCTCGTAAGCTAAATTTGGTTTATAGGGTAGGGTGCCTCAGTTTGTCTGGAATGTCCTGGTTTTAGCACTGAAAGTCCCAAGTCTGAGGAAGCCCTCAGTCCTGGGCAAACTGGGATGGTTGGTCACCCTAGTCGTAGATGAATTTGGTCTTAAGTGCTCTTAGTCTCCTTCCACTCAAGTTCTGTTCTCCATACGCTAGAGATGTGTTGCCGTATTTGTATTATATAGAAGAATCAGCCTCCATTATGAGTTCATGGGAGGATTGATATGACAGTGGCCAACACATACAGTATATTATGTACCAGACTCTATACTAAGAACTTTACGTGTATGAGCTCATTTAATCCTTACAATAATCCTCTGAGGTGTAGATCTTACTGCTCCCATTTTATAGCTAAGGAAATCAACAAATTGACTTGATCAAAAATCATCTAATAGAGATCTTATGCCCTTTATCATAATATAAGGTAACGTGATAAAGGCTAGACCAAAGGATAATAGTGGATGGGCAAGTGGTATAGAGGCACATGTTGTAACATTTAAAATGGAAAAATAGTGCATATGTATAGGTTCATTTACATATATAGACTGCTTCAGACATTGGCAGTCTCTCTTTTCTTCTGCTTTTTTTAGATTGCTTATAATGAAAACAAGATGAACTTTGAAGGCAGGTCTGGGTTCAGATTCCATCTCCCATTTACTAGTAGTGGTTATTTGTGAAAGCCCCTAGTATGTTTGTGTGTTAGATGTTAAAATAGTAACTACTGGGGCCAGCCCAGTGGCCGAGTGGTTAAGTTCGTGCGCTCCGCTTCAGCAGCCCAGGGTTTCACCAGTTCGGATCCTAGGCGAGGACATGGTACCACTCATCAGGCCATGCTGAGGCAGGGTACCACATAGCACAACCAAAAGGACCAACAACTAGAACATAAAACTATGTACTGGGGGCTTTGGGGAGAGGAAAAAGAAAGAAAAAACATAGTAACTACTTTTTAAAAATAATACTTAGAGTTTGATTTATCTGGTAATACTTTGGCTTTCTTCTAGTCTTTTACCCCAGGATATTCTTAAATTTTTTTTAATTCTAATTTTCTCCCTAGCTTCTAGTCTCATCACATCTGCTGTTTTTATATATACAAACAGGACTTCAAACTTCTTTTCAAATATGTCTCCATGAAATGCCTTTATCCCTAATTTCTTTTAGCAAGTGTTCTGTGGTTGACTTTTTTTCTATTCTGCATAAATTCTCTAAACCTCTATTTAGTTTATAATTGTGTTTATTGTGCTTTTTGCATGGCAAGATTCTGTCTTAACTAGACTAAGGCCCCAATGGGTAGGGACCATTAATTTATTCGCTTACTCTGTATGCTTTGTTACTGTGTCCATTCGTGCTTAAAAATTGTGGGAGATTGACTTCATCTAACAATTGGTCAGTTATGTTAAAGTCTTATTAAGAATATTAAAATTTTTCCCATTCCAGACTCCAAAAAACAAAGCTACAATCTTCAAGTTATGCAGCATCTGCCTCTACCTGCCACAGGAACAGCTTACCCACTGGGCAGTTGGCACCATAGAGGATCACCTCCATCCTTACATGCCAGAATAGAGTACTGACCAGCAAAATGGAGAAGATCAGAGAGTGCAGCAGCAATTTTTTTCTTGTTTTCTTACTTTATTCTTTCAGAGTTTAAAGAAAATGGACTCATGCACAGAACACTATGCATTTTGAAACTTGTTCATCCTGGATTTTTTTTCTTTTTAATCATTTGTATCTCAGAACTTTAAAAAAATTAGATGTCTTCTGCACGGACTGTGTGAAAGAAGATGCTTTGCATATTTGCTGCACTGCATCAGCATCTTACTAAAATGTGAAATGAAAGGACTATTGTACACTGAAATGCTTAAATGTATCTGAAAGCACAAGGTGATACTCATTTTTGATGGTCTTTCCATTTGTGCTGGTTTTTGCCTCTCTGACATCTGTCATCAGTATTTAGAGGGTGAGAAGTGAATGTAACAGGTATAAATAACATTTTAAAGAACTTAATAGCTTTGCTGTAATCACCGTTGTTCCAGAGCACTATCAGATTCATTCTAATGACCACAAGTGGTTGTTAAAAAAGAAAGAAAATACAACCATGGGAAAGAAATCTTAAATGAAAAAAGCATCTCATTGTAGGCATCTTGCCTCATATTTTACTGGGCCATGTTTGTTTCCTGGTACTCATAAATATATGTATTTTATTTCCAGATCTCTTTCCCCAAGTTGCTGTTATAAAAGAGTATTCTGCTGAGTGTGGATATAGTTTTACACGTTAAAGCAGATCTGGAGTCTGAAGTAGCTAAAGCAGCTATCAAACTGAGAAGTACATTCATAGCTGCAGAAACCATGATAGGTAGAGGACTTTCCTTTTTGGTTTTTGTTTTGTTTTGGTTTTTGGTTTTAAAGAGATTTTTATTACAAAGAAAAAAAATTCCAGTGAATTCTTCAGAATTACTGGTGTCTACACCATCCTAAAGAAAAACTTAACAGGTTTTTTTTGGAGTAGAAAAAGTTATTAAAGTTGAGATCTTAAATTGGAAAAAAAAAAAAAACCATTGAGTGTCAAAGTTCTAAAAGCAGAACTCATTTTGTGCAATGAACATAAGGAAAGACTACTGTATAGTTTTTTTTCTTCTTTTTCTTTTAAATGAAGAAAAGCTTGGCTTAAGGGTTGCATACTTTTATTGGGGTAAATCTGAATGATCCTACTCCTTTGGAGTAAAACTTAGTGCTTACCGGTTTCCAATTGTATTTAGCTTCTGGTTGGAATTTGAAAAAATGATAACCTAAATAAAATAGGTGAAAGTTCCCTGACTATTCAGGTGAATACACAAAACTTGAAGTGGTAACTTTTTTTTCCAAGTCACTGCATAGGTGTTTCTGATGACCTGAGGGGGTTATTTTATATTCCATGGTTAAACAGTGAATTCAGAAGAAAAAAGTTGGCAGTTGGATTTGTAATTTCCACATGAATAGGAATCAAGGACATTTTGTTATTTTTTAATAGTTACCAGCCTGGCCTTATGCCTTGCTTCATGGAAAAGAAAGAAGATATTCTTAATTTCAAAATGCTTTCACATTCTCTGATCAGTTGAAAGTTAGACTTCATTTGAAATGACACTTGGAATGTTTACCATGGCCAGGTACTGTTCTAAGCCTTTGTCTTAATTTATCTAAGAACCCTGAGTGGAAACCAATGCAGGAGTGTAGTAACTTACCCAAGCTCACATCCTGAGTAGGGGAGGATTTAAACCAGCCTCTCTGGCTCTAGAGAATCCAAGCTCTTAGCCGTTTTACTGTTTTGAATTACGCTGTTGTATTCAACCACTTGGGCATTTCAGCAGCCATTGGTTTGATTTTAGTTTTTATTTTAGAGTAAATTCAGAAAAGTATTTTTAAATAGTAACAAAACTCTTGTATAACCTTTACCCTCATTTAGTCTTTAACATTTTGCCACATTTGTTTTTGTTGTCTTTCTGCGCGTATTTATACATATTTCCTGAACTATTTGCGTTTGCTGCATACATCTTGATTCCTTACCCCTTAGTACTTTGGCATACGTCCCAAGTACAAGGATATTCTTATATAACCATAGTAAAGTTCTCAAACTCAGGAAATGTAACACTGATAACACTTTAATCTACCATCCATATTCGTTTTAATTTTCCTAATATCCTTGGTAGTGTTTTTTAATCCTCCTACAGTCAGTACAGGATCATTGCATTTAGTTGTCATGGCTCTAGTCTTCTTTAATCTGGAATGGTTCCTCAGCCTTGATTAATGAGTTTCAGGCCAAATTTTTAAAATATAAAGCGTTCCTCATTTTGCATTTGAGCGCTGTTTCCTCCTGGTTAGAGTTGGATTACATATTCTGGCCAGCACCCAGGGTGCGTGACTTTACGCCCTTCTCAAGTTTATCCAGAAGCATGCAGTCAGCTTGCTTTGTTGATGTTAATTTTGATTGGTCAAAGTGTCCTGTTTCTGCATTGTATGGTTATTATTTCTCCCCTTGCAACTAAGAAGCAATCTGTGGGAAACAATACGCAGATATCCTACTCTTTATCAGGAGCACCATTGTTGATTTTTGCCATAACCAGTCTTTGCTATGATGGTTGCAAAATGGGAATTTTCCATATCTACCCTTCCCTCCACATTTACTAGCACTCTATTGTAAGGGAGAGCCCTCCTGTCTTTGCCATTTAGTATCTACCTGAACAGTACAGACCCAACAAGTCCTTTTTTTCCCAGCGCTGCATAATTTGCATTCCTCTGTCATTTTCTTGAGCACTTCCTTACTTCCAAGCACCAGATACATTCATCTTATAACTTCCCTATTCTAGCCCTGGAATCAGCTATTTCTCCAG
Source organism: Equus quagga (assembly GCF_021613505.1). Classification (NCBI taxonomy): domain Eukaryota; kingdom Metazoa; phylum Chordata; class Mammalia; order Perissodactyla; family Equidae; genus Equus; species Equus quagga. The sequence continues at coordinate 41,038,751 of NC_060281.1, forward strand.
GGATCCCAGGTTCCTTTTAGTGGGAAATATTAGAAATCAAGGTCTGGGTCCCCTGTGTGCTCACTGCTACTATGAAGCCTGTTTCTGTCCATGCAGCAGACAGATCTGCATGTATTCTAATACAAGCAAAGGATAATCAACCTTTAACTACGACTGTGTGGCCAAATTTATTTAAAGTTCCTTCCCTTCTTTTTGATCTTTAGTCACAGAATGTTCCCTAAAACTCCCTGATGCACAAATCAAATATTAAGGCTGTGGTCAACAGAACTTTGAGAAATGGACTAAATTTGTGAACTTTTTGATACTATAGACTGAGAGGTTCAAGATCTGTATGGTTTAACTCTAGGTACTAGAAAAGGGGCTAAGAGTATGCTTTTCTCCTCCCCTTAATATATAACATTGCCAGTCCTGTGGTAAGTTCTCCATCAGAGAAAAGCAGCACACCCAGTGGATGCTCCTATATCACTAATGTGCTTTGCCTCAAACTTTCCTGAGGACAATTTTAGGCCATTATGGCTCAATCTGTTTTATTTTCCAATATGGGTTATGGTTCACCTATTTTGAAGTTCCATAATCTTGAAATTGGGTTAAAAAAAGGTGGAAATGTAGCGTGCCATTTTAGAGCTAAGAGGGACCTAAACTTCATTAAGGATTAACCATTAATTTATATTTCTCCTTTAGCTTAATAATGGGCTTTGGTTTTAAGGTAATCTTATCTCCAAGTGGCCCTGTTAGTGTCTTTGCTTTACCTAGGTTTTATAACACAACATCACGATTAAAACCAAACTGAAGAGTCTTAAAATGAAAAAATACACTCTCACCCTATATCGCACTTGGTTGCTATGTCCTTTTCCCCAAAGAAAGTATTTCTTAGCTACTCCTGGTTGTGCTAATTTATTTTTAAAATTACATTGGTTCGAGTCAAATTTACACCTGATATTCATTGTTGGGTTTCTTCAGGTCACATGGCTTTTCTCTCAGTTTCCCAGGTGTTTTGTGTGTCTTCCTTGTGCTATTAATTTTCCTGTGACCTTGTTTGTCAGATCCACAGAGGTAAATGCAAGTGTTTTTCCTTGCTTCAGAATATGTGCCGTAATCAGTATATCTTCTCCCATTTTAGCAGGTGACATGTACCTTGAAAGGAAACAAATACAGTTAACAGCAAATAAGTTTTAAAAGGGAAAGTTTTATCACAGAACAGGCTTCCTATGTTACTTATTCTACTCCTAAAAATAGTCTAGGGCCCGCCTGGTGGCACAGCGGTTAAGTGCACACGTTCCACTTTGGTGGCGTGAGGTTCACCAGTTCGGATCTTGAGTGAAGACATGGCACCACTTGACAAGCCATGCTGTGGTAGGCATCCCACATAGAAAGTAGAGGAAGATGGGCACGGATGTTAGCTCAAGGCCAGTCTTCCTCCAAAGGGAAAAAAAATAGTTTAATATTAGTAAGCTTTCTGAAACTCAAATTTCAAATTTGAATGGCTAGTCCTGACCAAGTTCCATCTTACCCATTTCTTACCTGGACCAGTTTCTTTTCCCATAAATATTAGAAAGGGTTTTCACCCCCCCCCCTTTTTTTTTTTAAGTTTCCCACTTCATATTTATTTGGGGTTGGTGAAAGATTTCCTCTAGCTTTCATTTTAATCTGCTTAACTTCCTAGGTGAAGTATTACTTGATGTCTACATCTTGTCATATCAATATTTAGAATTTACTTAACCCCAAAATGGCTTAATATAAGAATTATAAGGAATTAATATGAGGTTCTTCCTTACAATCCTGGTGATGAATTGTACATACATGCATATATTACACACTTCCTACCCACTTGTAATAAGTTGTCAGTCCATTCCTTTACTTTTGAAATAACTATAGTAAATCTTTGAGACTATGTCCTAGTTTCTGTTCAAGTGAATCGATTTTTGAAGGTCAGGCAGCTCTTGATGGTGACCAATACTTTGGGCAACATATACTTTGAAAGGCCAAAACTATGTTTGGCTTATTAAAAATTCTTAGGGTTGTGAAAGCAGCAGTATCTTAGAAGATCATGAAATGCAGTGTGAGGTTTGAAGCCCTCTCTGCTGTTAATTGAGGCTCTTAGGGCAAAGCAGAGTCATCAACTCATCTTACCCCTCATCACATGGAATAAGATAAGGACTGCTGAATGTGCTCACCAGTACCATAAGCAGAACCTCTCCTTTTTGTACATTTTGCTTTCAAAAGAGCATTTGCATCTTGTCCTGTGATTTGCTTATTGCAACCTTCACTTTATTTCTATAGTAAAGAGAGACTGAACATTTCTTAAGTTAACCTAATAAAAGATTTAGATTGTTTAAAAACTTGATAACTGACATTATTTACATTGCCCTCATGTCCCGTAGCTAGCTGTCCCACCCTAACCCCTGCCTCTCCCCCCAACAAAAATCATTTTTCTGTTGTTTAGGTGGAAAAAGCAGTTGTCTTGAAACTAATTTCCTGGGCCCTGCACTCTTTACTCAACAGGACCGGCAACAGTACTAGTTCATGTTGGAATTGAATTTTTTACATTTGGAAATGTCTGACGCCTGCAGGCATTTTCACGACAGTGACAGCCTGACATCTGGGGTTCTGCTCCCTGATCATGTGGTTTAAACCTACAGAGCATGTCTGTGCAGCTGCAGGGAGAGATGCACGATTGCAAAACTAACCAGACATTTGTGTTCACCTTGTTACAAGGAGGTGCCAATGTATACATGAAGGTTTCTCCAACTTTCCTTTGAATTTTATTCAGGCCTTTCTCCATATGTACTCAACATAACCCTCATAAGATATCTGTACAAGTGGCACTTTTAAGGACTGATGAAACAGTGACGAGCCATGAGTTTGTGATGACTTTTTTCCCTACCACTATACATAAGCTGAATGCTTGCCTTTTTGAAGGTTTAGACCCTTCCTCCCTTCACTACTGATATACACTACACTTGGAAATTAGTTCTTCTAGTTCTAGATTCTAAGGCCATGCGATATTTTAGGGCAAATCTATAGCCACACTTAAGGATGACTAGCTAAGGGCACCTCATGCTTGCTTTATGTTATAAATGTGTTTAGTCGCAATTGTTTGAAATGAGTTTATCACATTAAAAAAATTTATTTGGGGTATAGTTTGGATACATACGTTATGTTCATGTCGACACTGACTCCAGGTGCTCCCCTCTCTGAGAGTAGCAGAGCTACTGTTGATATGTTATCCACTAAAGTGGCTATCAAACCCCCATGGAGAGTGCCCATTTTATTGGTATGCTCTTCTTCTACTTTCATTTCACAAATCACTTTCCCAGGAACAGCAGAGAAGAGAGTTACCTAAGTGTGAAAAAAAAAAAAAAATTGTGAACAATCTGTGGTATTAGAAAGCCCAGACAGCCCATTGAGAACTATCATTGGATTAAACTGAATCACCTCAAAAAAACTGATTCAGAAATTCAAATGTGACCAATCTCTTTATAATAGAAATTAAGCCTTATGAAAATTGTTTTTAAAGAAAAAGGAATATTTGGGGAAAAACAGTAGTAGTTTTTACTAATCTCCACTCCTCTGCAGAAATCAAACATTTCATCTGAGATTTTCAGGCTTATGTACAAACCTGGCATTTGTTAATGTCTCCTTAGAAATTGTGCACCAACAAAGCCAGCTGGTCCCTGTGATTGTTAACCCATCATAGGTTTAATTTGAATGTTCTCAAGTTTTTGCACAAGTAATTTTTTAAATGACTTCATAGTGAATGGTTGAAAACAATTTTAAAAACGGATTGGAAGATGTTCAGTAATTCAATGAGTTAGTAGAATTAATAAGCTTATACCATAAACCCATTTTAATAACAAGTTTAACAATAGAATGCAACAAAGTTAAAGAGCTGCTTTTAAGGTCCTGTCCCATTTATAGTATCATAATAAGAATTACGTGAAAAATAAAATGTGGAACAATGAATTTAAAATTTTATATCAAACCTCTTTAAAAAGGACATTTACAGAAAAATAATAGAAATGTGTTCCTTATAGCCTATCTAAATCACTAGGAGAAAACATCATAGCATATTTAGAAGCTGGAGCTGAGCTGTGACTAGAATGCGCTGCATCCAGCAACAGTAATTGTCCCCATCACTAAAGGTGTTCAGCCAGAACATGGATATTTGGTGTGTTAGTTGTATTTAGGGGTGGGGGAATGTCTCAAGCATTAAATGGGTAGTTAGATTCTAGGTAACTACCATTTATTGAGCACTTTCATTTGCCAGGCACTGTGCCAAACACTTTACATACACTATATAATAAGGAAGGGACAATTTCCACTTTGTAGGTGACAAATTCAGAGTGGTTTATTCTCAAGGTCACTCAGGATATGACAACTAAGATTTAGATCTGGGTCTGTCTACGGGGTCTCCCTAGTCGCTAACTATAAAGTCTGTAGACCCCCACCAGGAAGACATTTCAGAAGTTTCACAAACCACAACTTCAGGGGTTTTGCCCCTAGAAGGCCCTGAAATAAAACAGAAACTGAACCATATAATATAAACCATCCCAAACAATATTAGGTTATGTTTTGCCTAACAGGTAAATTAATGGAAAAATAGATGTTAGAACAGGATCAAGTCTATTTTTACAATAAATGATCTAGCCACAAGATGTCCTCATAAACTAACAATACAACCAAGCAGGCCCAAGGCTACACTCACCTCATTCAGGCATTTACGTGAGTACATGGAGCACTGGCAATGTCAAGATGAATGAGATGCACTCCCTGCTCTTACGAGGTTCACAGTCTAAAGGAAGAGACATCCACACAGCATGGCAGTGGAGGGAATTACTGCAGACAGGATAAGCAGAGGCTGCTTGAAGTAAGGATATCTAACTTTCATAAAAGTGTATGTTGCTGGGGAAGAGACGTTAGGAGAGGCTTCCTAGGGAACAACATTCAAGTCTTGAAGGACAGGCAGGACTTAGCCAGTTGAAGATGGGGAAAAAACCAGGCAGTTCAGGAAATAGAATCAAATATGAAAGCCTCACAGACACCATAGGGCGTTTAGTGTAATTAGTGGAGGTCAGTTCTTGAAGTTCCATTTGATATCTAACTTTGCCTGGGATGACAAAAGGTAAAACAAATGTCAACTGGATTTTCTACTGCAGAATACTGTTTTTATTTTTCTTTTTCCCGACTTGAAAGGCCAAAAGACATACTAACATACAAAATTGGTTTAAAATGTACGTTGGAATAGAGATAATTTTGTACTGGTCAGCCTGAAAATGGCAAAAGAAATGCTTTTCTTTTTAAAGATTGGCACCTGAGCTAACAACTGTTGCCAATCGTTTTTTTTTTTTTTCCTGCTTTATCTCCCCAACCCTGCCCCCCCCATACATAGTTGTATATCTTAGTTGTGGTCCTTCTAGTTGTGGCATGTGGGACACCGCCTCAACGTGACCTGATGAGCAATGCCATGTCCGCGCCCAGGATCCGAACTCTGGGCCGCCACAGCAGAGCCAGCGAACTTAACCACTCGGCCACGGGGCTGCCCTCAAGAAATGCTTTTATGTGTTGCCACTTCTTGTCTCCCTAAGGAAAGTAAAGGAATCAAGCCAGTGGAAGATAATGAAGTAATGTCCTATGCAACCTCCCAGAACTGATGAATAGTCCTGTGGGGGAAGAGGCCAAGGGAGGGCTAATGAGGAATGGGGGTGGAGAGGGACACTGGAAAAAAGAAAATAGATCTTAGTCTCTGCGATACTGTGATTTATAAGAAATACATATTTGATCATTCAGATGATCAAAATATATTTCTCACATATACTTGGTCTTAGTCCACAGTTCCTGGCTCACAGCTCCCAAAACCCTTGGATTTCCTAATTGTTGAGAATGATAAAGGTCTTTTGTTATGTTAATGAGGCAACTTTGGAAAGCACCTAAGGATGGTGGCTTGTTGCCAGAGGAGCCAACCATGTGAATAAAGGGTTGGAACTTCCAGTCCTACCCCCTGACTTCCAGGGAGGGGAGAGGGGCTGGAGATTGAGTTCAATCCCCAAAATGGCCAATGATTTAATCAAACATGCCTATGTAATGAAGCCTCAATAAAAACTTGAAAGGATGGGCTTCGGAGAGCTTCCGGGCTGGTGGACATGCGGAGGTGCTGGGAGAATGGCCCACCCATCCAGAGAGGGCATGGAAGCTCTATGCCCTTTCCCGGTATCCTGCCCTCTGCATCTCTTCCACCTGGCTGTTCCTGACTTACATCCTTTTATAACAAACTGGTGATCTAGTAAGTAAAATGTTTCTGAGTTCTGTGAGCCACTCCAGCAAATTAACCAAATCCAAGGAGGAGGTCATGGGACCCTCTGATATACAGCCAGTCAGTCAGAAGCATAGTAACAACCTGGGCTGGCGACTGGCATCTGAAGGGGGTGGGCAGTCCTGTAGGACTGAACCCTTAACCTGTGGAATCTGATGCTGTCTCTGGGTAGATAGCGTCAGAATTGAGTTGAACTGTTAGCGATGCGGGGTTGGTGAGCTGAGGAGTTGAAAGAAAGATTTCTTGGACTCTAAAGGTCTGGCAGTAGTGCTCTTTTATTCAGAGAATAGTGTGGAATAGCATGGGGACAGGACCCATGGGCAGTAAAGAGCTGCTGCATGGGGACAGGACCCATGGGCAGGAAGAGCTGCTGCAAACATAGGTTGAGAGTAGGGCTAAATTTAAGACATAGGTATGTGAGTTATCTCTTTACAAGACAAACGAAAGAACATGTAAAAAAGTCGTTAAAATGATATTAATACAGGTGGGGTCTTGTTATTGGATGGTCCTATAACTTTTAGATAGGAATCAAGCCAGATTAAGTAAACGGCTGAAACCACCACCTTAAATATTATTTTTAGCTAAAGACAAAAGAGGATGTTGGGGGTGGAGGGAGAGTCAATCATGGGAGATTACCACACAAGTACAGTAAACAAATGCAGATTTAAGTCCTTGCCTTTGGCATTGATTAAGAGTTTCTAGAGATAAGGTCATCCCTCCTTCTTCCTGGTACAGAGAGGGAGACACCTTTATAGATGGAGATTTCCTTTACAATGTAAATGTCTCTTAACAAAGGGTAAGTAAATTCTACTACTCAGAGCCTCCTTCCTGTCTGCAGTTTTTAAAAGTAACCAGTCTAAAATAATCCTCATCATTAGGACACCCAACTGGTGTCTGAGGCATTGCCTGTTGGTGTGGGGAACCCCTCCCCCCATGTTGGAATTGGGTCCAGGAACCTGTAGGGGAGGAAGACATTTCCTCTACCCTCTCTGGGTTCTTCTGGCCAGAGAACAAAATAAATTCACGTGAGACAGAATAACAGGAGAAAATTAAGCAAAGCTTTATAACATGTATACGTGGGAGAGGCTCAGGCAACCTGAGCAACTTGTCAAAATGGCCAAAGCCACCAGCTTAAATATCATCTTCAGCTAAAGTCAAAGAAGGAGGTTGGGGATGGGGGGAGTTAGTTACAGGAAGCTACCAGACAAGCACAGTAAACAAGAGTAAGATTATTATGCAGATTTAAATTCTTGCCTTCCACATTGATAAAGAGTTTCTAGAGGCAAGGTCATCCCCCTCTTCCTGGTACAGAGAAGGAGACATCTTTACAGATGGAGATTTCCTTTACAATGTAAATGTCTCTTAACAAAGCATAAGTAAACTCTGCTTTTCAGAGTTTTTCCTTTCCTGTATGCAGTTTTTAAAAAAGTAACCAGCCCAAAATATTCCTAATGCCAAAGACACATATCTTGGGGTGGCTAATTCCAGTCCCCCACAGACCCAAGAGTCTCAGTCAAGATATGGGCTACAGGGGGCATACTTGTTTATTCGGTTATTAACTATAGCTAACTTGGTGTTAGACCATGCTCAGCAACTTTACAAGCATTGTCTCAATCCTCACAAATCTTTGAAGTAAATACTATTACAATCTCCATTTGATTCAGAGGTGAGGTTTAACCACTATGCAAAACCGCCTCCCCTTACATCTCACCTGGACTAATGCAGACAACTAGGCCCTGATTCATTCAGTGTCTTATGGGAAGGAAGATGAGTGTATAACCTTTTATGACACCATTGCACCAGAAACATACCTGCCACGGCCCCAACAATACAGAGAACCACCCAGATACGTTCCATTCCCAGGATCCTGCAGGTTGGGTGACTGCAGTAGATAGGCAATAACTTTTATAGCTCAGCCCAGTCTGACACAATGGGCTCCTCAGTTTATCGTAAAAATTGCCTTGCAGGAGGGACTTGTCAAGATGGCGCTGTGAGCAGACGTTGAACTCGCCTCCTCCCACAAACACAACCAGGTTACAACAATTTTAGGAAGAATCACCCTGGATTGAAAACTGAAAACTAGATAAAAAGAACCCCCACAACAAGGGACAGTCCTGACGAAAGCAGAAGAGGCAGTAACTCCGGCCAGAGAGGAAAAAAGCCACCTTTGGGAGCAGCGGAGCTTCTCAGCTGGCCAGGCAGGAGCCAACCTAAGGTACGCAGCCCTCCCTGGAGAAGTGAGGTCCAGAGCGGGGTCAATACTGCTATAACCATCCTTCGGACTAAGCCCAACTGAGAGAGGGGTCTTACTGTCTGGCGTTGCTGGCTATTAACTGCAGCGAGGACACCCCAGAAAAGCTATCGGCCGAAAGCCTAAAAGATCCAGGTCTTAAAGGGCCCAAGCACAACTCACTCATTGCAGCAACCTAAAATCACCAGAGAGAAGGCTGACTGTCCTTTGGTGAAATGAGACTCACCTGGTGGGCTCTGGGGGCATCTTGGTGAGAGGAGGATCCTCTCTGGAGACTGAGACATTGGTGGGGGCCGTTGTTCTGAGCTGGTCCAGGCGTGCTGATACGGACACAGGTGGGGGCCATTGAGGTGCGTCCCTTGGGCTGTTAGCCCAGGGGTCTGCCACACCCACTAGAGCACAGATTTAATCCAGTTCAGCCAGGGCAGGCAACCCTCCCCAGGGACTGGCCCCACCTAACAGCAAGCCCTCAGGCTACTTTTCAGCCTGCATTGACTGAATGCCTTGATCCTCTACAGGCAGGCAAAGGTGTCTGCCTCTGTGGGGCAGGGCTTGTGTGAGGACCTGGTGAACTGTGGGGGGCATTGGGGCAGAGGTGGGGGCCTCTGCAGTGTGGTGGTGGGGTACGCTCCAGGGGGTTGAGAAGTGTGCACGGACCAGGACTGTGCTGACAGTGTATGTGGTCCAGAGAGGGGTGAGGCTTATCAGCGGCAGAAGACTTGTGTTTCACAAATAGCCATAAAAAGGACCAGCCCCACCTTCCAAAGCCTGAAACAACTGAGTGCCTCCAGGCCAAGGGCTAGCCCTACTCAGCTGCACTCCTAAGAGAACTGACATCAGCCTTGTTGGCCTCAGGCCTATCACAGCTGTATGCCCCTGAGCCTAGCAACCAGCTACACTGGACACCAACCTAATTAAGAGGACAATTGCAATAAGAGTGTGCTAATAGGTGGGACCAAGATGGCGGAGTGAGTGGTCTTCTTTGTCTCTCCCCCGTCGAATCTACAACTAATTGGACATTCACCGATTAACAAAGGATATCCAGATAGCATCTCAAGACGCCTAAGAGTCTTGTACTACTATACATCGGAAGGTGGACGGACTTCCCCCAGGGAGGAGGTGGAAATAGGTGAAAACTCTCTGACCCCCGACCCCCAGACAGCCTAGTTCCTGCAGGAGGCTCTCTTCCAGCAGACTCCCCCATAGCATCGCCACACACCAAGGGCGGGAGTGTGCACTCACCAGCGGAGCGATGGTGGAAACAGGTGACAACAGCCCTACTCAAGCCCCCCGCGATTACACCTAAGCCCAGGGGGAATCCCCAGGGTCCCACACCCACCGGCAGGGAAGGCCTCCGCTCACCATTAGCAGAGAGGCTCCGCCCAGAATCCAGAACAAAGGGAAGCTCCCGGCGGGCAGATTCCCCGGCACAGCACCAGACCACAAGCTGCTGCAGGGCCCACGGTCTCCGGCACACGGGTCAGTGCAGGGGGCGTCCGGACTTCCTGTGGACATGCTTGGGGACACAGTTGGAGGTCCAGCGCCTGGCTCTGCGGCCCGAGGGGAGGCTCTGGGGTCCCGCACCTCCCCAGCAGGGAAAGCCTCTGCTTGCCATTAGCAGTGAGGCCCCACACAGAATCCAGAACAAAGGGAAGCTCCCGGTGGGTGGATTCCCTGGCACAGCACCAGACCACCAGCTGCTGCTGGGCCCACGGTCTCCGGCGCACGGGTTGGCACAGGGGGCGCCCAAACTTCCCGTAGACATGCTGGGGGACATGGTTGGAGCTCCAGCGCCCGGCTGTGTGGCCCAGGGGGAGGCTCCGGGGTCCTGCACCCCCCCCGGCAGGGAAAGCCTCTGCTCGCCATTAGCTGGGAGGCCCCGCCAAGAATCCAGAACAAAGGGAAGCTCCTGGTGGGCGGATTCCCTGGCACTGCACCAGACCGCCAGCTGCTGCTGGGCCCATGGTCTCTGGCACACGGGGTGCCCGGACTTCCCGTGGACGTGCTTGGGTACTGGGTGGAGCTCCAACACCCGGCTCTGTGGCCCGGGGGGATGCTCCAGGGTCCCACACCCCCCAGCAGGAAGGGTCTCTGCTCGCCATTGGCAGGGAGGCCCTGCCCAGCATTCAAAACACCAGGAAGCTCCCTAGAGTAGAATTCCCCACAAGGCAGCAGCTTACAAGGCACCACCAGGCCCACGGACTCTGGCCGTGTCCCAGACGAGGCAAGGGGCTCCCAGAGATCCCGTGAGAGTGGAGTGGGGCAGGGTGGAGCTCTGGTGAAACGGCTATGTAGCCCAGGGGGGAACTGCAGGTTCCTACAGCAGCCTCAGCAAAAGCCTCTGCACAGCACTAGTGGAGAGGTCCCAACTGGCAATCACAAGGCGGGAAGGCCCTGGGGCAAAAGTAGCACAGCTAGGTGAGCTAACGACAGACTGCAGAAGATACCCATAGCTCTGCTGGGACCTATAGTGGACAAGTGTGATCTTATGGGCTCTGTTAGTGACAAAGTGGCGATTATAGGTGATCCTGCTCCTGGCTGCTGGGAAAGCTGACAACACCGCTGCAGACCACAAGGAGGGAGCGCGTCTAAGTGGGCTGCAACAGTAGGCATCAGCAGCCTGAGGCCCCCTTGCGATTGTCCCCACAACCGACGAGGGACCCCACAGGACCACTGTGACTACGAGGAGGGGTCCAGGTCCAGTCAGCAACAGCTGACAGGGTTCCTGGTTGGTGCAGTCTAAACAGCTGCACCCCCCCCGCCCCCCAACACCAGTCGCAACAAGTGGAAGCAGCGGCTAAACTCTATCTCTCTGCGGAGGCACAAATCCACGCCATCAAGCAGTATGAAAAATATATTAAGTCTCCAGAACAGAAGGAAAATGATAAGCACCCAGAAAACAATCCCAAAGACAATGAAATCTATAACCTAAATGACGATGATTTCAAAACTGCCATTACTAAAAAACTCAACAAGTTAAAAGAGAATTCAGATAGACAACTCAATGAGTTCAGGAGCCATGTCACAAAAGAGCTTGACACTATAAAGAAGAACTAATTAGAAATACTGGAGATGAAGAACACAATGGAGGAGATTAAGAAAAATCTGGACTCTCTGAACAGTAGGGTCAATAATATGGAGGACAGAATTAGCAATTTGGAGGATAGGAATATAGAAATGCTGCAGACAGAGGAGGAGAGAGAACTAAGACTAAAAAGAAATGAAGAAACTCTCCGAGAATTATCCGACTCAATTAGGAGATGCAACATAAGGATTATAGGTATACCAGAGGGAGAAGAGAGGGAGAAGGGGGCAGAAGGCCTGTTCAAAGAAATAATAGCTAAGAACTTTCCAAACATGGGAAGAGAGATGGAACTTAATGTGACAGAAGCCAACAGATCTCCAAACTTTATTAATGCAAGAAGACCAACCCCAAGGCATATCATAGTGAAACTAGCAAAAGTCAACGACAAAGAGAAAATACTAAAGGCAGCCAGGCAGAAGAAAATAACTTACAAAGGAAACCCCGTAAGGCTATCAGCAGATTTCTCAGGAGAGACCTTACAGGCTAGAAGACATTGGAATGAAATATTCAAAACTCCGAAGGACAAAAACCTGCAGCCAAGAATACTCTACCCAGTGAAAATATCCTTCAAATACGATGGAGAAATAAAACCTTTCCCAGATAAAGAAAAGTTAAGGGAGTTCAGCGCCACAAAACCTCCTCTTCAAGAAATGCTCAGGAAGAACCTCATTCCTGAAAAATCAAAAAAAGGAAAGGGGTTACAAAATCCAGAACAAAGGAGATAAGCAGAAGGACAACAACACAAAGTAACAGCTCTCCATCAGGACAAAATGCAAAAGAACCAGAAAACAAGTGATAAAATGGCAACAGTAGGCCCCCACGTTTCAATAATCACTCTAAACGTGAATGGATTGAACTCTCCAATCAAAAGGCAAAGAGTGGCAGGATGCATCAAAGAACAAGATCCAACAATATGCTGCCTCCAGGAAACACACCTCAGCCCCAAAGAGAAACACAGACTCAAAGTGAAGGGGTGGAAGACAATATTCCAAGCTAATAATGAACAAAAGAAAGCAGGTGTTGCCATACTTATATCAGACAAAGTAGACTTCAAAGCAAAACAGATAAAGAAAGATAAAGAGGGGCAGTATACAATGATAAAAGGGACGCTCCACCAAGATGACATAACACTTATATACGCACCTAACACAGGAGCACCAAAATTCGTAAAGAAACTATTAACAAAACTAAAAGGAGACATCAACAGCAGTACAATAACAGTACGGGACCTCAACACCCCATTAACACCAATGGACAGATCATCCAGACAGAAAATCAACAAGGAAATTATAGAATTAAATGAAAAATTAGATCAGATGGACCTAATAGATATATATAGGACACTTCATCCAAAAACAGCAGGTTATACATTCTTCTCAAGCGCGCATGGAACATTCTCAAGGATAGACCATATCTTGGGAAACAAAGCAAGCATCAATAAGTTCAAGAGGGTTGAAATAATATCAAGCATCTTTTCTGATCATAGTGCTATGAAACTAGAAATCAACTACAAGAATAAAGCTGGGAAAGGGCAAAAAATGTGGAGACTAAACAACATGCTACTGAACAAACAATGGATTATTGAAGAAATTAAAGAAGAAATCAAATATTATCTGGAGACAAATGAAAATGAAAACACACTGTACCAAATGATTTGGGACGCAGCAAAGGCAGTGCTAAGAGGGAAATTCACTGCAATACAGGCTCACCTCAATAAGCAAGGAAAATCTTACATAAACAACCTCAAACGACACCTAACAGAATTAGAAAAAGAAGAACAAACAGCCCAAAGTCAGTAGAAGGAGGAAAATAATAAAAATTAATGATATTGAAAGAAAAAAGACAGTAGAAAGGATCAATGAAACAAAGAGTTGGTTCTTCGAAAAAATTAACAAAATCGACAAACCCTTAGCCAGACTCACTAAAAAAAAAAAAAGAGAAGTCTCAAATAAATAAAATTAGAAACGAGAGAGGAGAAATCACAACAGATACCAAAGAAATACAAAGGATCATAAGAGAATACTATGAAAAACTATATGCCAACAAATTGAACAACCTAGAAGAAATGGAGACATTCCTAGACTCATACAACCTACCCAAACTGAATCAGGAAGAAATAGAGAATCTGAATAGACCAATCACAAGTAAAGAAATAGAAACAGTAATCAAAAGCCTCCCCAAAAATAACGTGAATGGATTGAACTCAGGACCAGACGGCTTCTCTGGAGAATTCTACCAAACATTCAAAGAAAATTTAATACCCATCCTTCTCAAACTATTCCAGAAAATAGAGGAAGATGGAGCACTCCCTAATACATTCTATGAAGCCAACATCACCCTGATCCCCAAACCTGAGAAGGACAACACAAAGAAGGAAAACTACAGGCCAATATCACTGATGAATATAGATGCAAAAATCCTCAACAAAATCTTGGCAAACCAAATACAGCAATACATCAAAAAGATTATACACCATGATCAAGTGGGATTTATACCAGGGACACAGATATGGTTCAACATCCGCAAGTCAGTCAACGTGATTCACTACATTAACAAAATGAGAAACAAAAACCACATGATCATCTCAACAGATGCAGAGAAAGCATTTGACAAGATCCAAAATCGATTTATGATAAAAACCCTCAATAAAATAGGTATAGAAGGAAAGTACCTCAACATAATAAAGGCCATATACGACAAACCCACAGCCAACATCATACTCAACGGACAAAAACTGAAACCCATCCCTCTCAGAACAGGAACAAGACAAGGGTGCCCACTTTCACCACTCTTATTCAACATAGTACTGGAGGTTTTGGCCAGAGCAATTCAGCAGGAAAAAGAAATAAAAGGAATCCAAATAGGCAACGAAGAAGCAAAACTCTCGCTGTTTGCAGACGACATGATCTTATATATAGAAAACCAAGAATCCATAGAAAAACTATTAGAAACAATCAACAACTACAGCAAAGTTGCAGGGTATACAATCAACATACATAAATCAGTAGTATTTCTATATGCTAACAATGAACTAACAGAAAAAGATCTCAAGAACTCAATGCCATTCACGATCGCAACAAAAAGAATAAAAACCTTGGGATAAATTTAACCAAGGAAGTGAAAGATCTATACAATGAAAACTACAAGACCTTCTTGAAAGAAATCAACGACGACATAAAGAGATGGAAAGACATTCCATGCACATGGATGGGAAGAATAAACATAGTTAAAATGTCCATACTACCTAAAGCAATCTACAGATTCAACGCTATCCCAATCAGAATTCCAATGTCATTCTTTACAGAAATTGAACAAAGAATCCTAAAATTCATATGGGGCAACAAAAGACCCCGAATTGCTAAAGCAATCCTGAGAAAGAAGAACAAAGCTGGAGGCATCACAATCCCTGACTTCAAAACATACTACAAAGCTACAGTAATCAAAACAGCACAGTACTGGTACAAAAACAGATGCACAGATCAATGGAACAGAATTGAAAGCCCAGAAATAAAACCACACATCTATGGACAGCTAATCTTTCACAAAGGAGCTGAGGGCCTACAATGGAGGAAAGAAAGTCTCTTCAACAAATGGTGCTGGGAAAACTGGACAGCCACATGTAAAAGAATGAAAATCAACCATTCTTTTTCACCATTTACTAAAATAAACTCAAAATGGATCAAAGACCTAAAGATTAGGCCTGAAACAATAAGTCATCTAGAAGAGAATATCGGCAGTACACTCTTTGACATCAGCTTCAAAAGAATCTTTTCGGACACCATAACCCCTCACATGAGGGAAACCATAGAAAGAAGAAACAAATGGGACTTCATCAGACTAAAGAGCTTCTTCAAGGCAAGGGAAAACAGGACTGAAACAAAAAAACAGCCCACTAATTGGGAAAAAATATTCACAAGTTATTTATCTGACAAAGCGTTAATCTCCGTAATATACAAGGAACTCACACAACTCAACAATAAAAAATCAAACAACCCAATTACAAAATGGGCAGGGGACATGAACAGACATTTCTCCAAAGAAGATATACGGATAGCCAATAGACACATGAAAAGATGCTCATCATCACTAATCATCAGGGAAATGCAAATCAAAACTACACTAAGATATCACCTTACACCTGTTAGAATGGCAAAAATATCCAAAACCAAGATGACAAATGTTGGAGAGGCTGTGGAGAAAAAGGAACCCTCATACACTGTTGGTAGGAATGCAAACTGGTGCAGCCACTATGGAAAACAGTATGGAGACTCCTCAAAAAGTTAAGAATAGAAATACCTTATGACCCAGCCATCCCGCTACTGGGAATCTATCCTAAGAACCTGAAATCAGCAGTTCCAAAAGTTCCATGCACCCCTATGTTCATCGCAGCATTATTCACAATAGCCAAGTCATGGAACCAACCTTGCCCAGCAACTGATGACTGGATAACGAAGATGTGGTATATATATACAATGGAATACTACTCAGCCATAAAAAAGTACAAAGTTGTCCCATTCACAACAACATGGATAGACCTTGAGGGTATTATGTTGAGTGAAATAAGCCAGAGAGAGAAAGACGAACTCTGTATGACTCCACTCATAGCTGGTAGTTAACATACGGACAAAGAGAACTGATCGGTGGTTGCCAGGGGAAAGTGGGTTGGGGGGAGGGCACTAGGGGTGAAGTGGTGTACCTACAACATGACTAATAATGATGCACAACTGTAATTTCACAAGGACGTTAACTTTCATAACCTTAATAAAAAAAAAATTGTCTTGCAGGTGCACGCACACACGCACCATCTGTCCCTTTTCTGTGTCTTCCCTGCACCTCATGCATTCACATGTGTTGATGTCACTCATGCTACTACAGCACCTTCCTCCCCAGCCCCACACATCTAGGCTCCAATTCCACCACAGACCGACATACTTCCAGTGACAAACACACACATTTAGCTCCCCTTTCCTCATTTTACTGCAAAGTAAAGACAGTCAGAAGGGATCCCTGAAAATCAGCAATCAAGAAGATAGCCCCTAAAAGGAAGCTCTGTCTAGAACCCAGAATTCTCCTTACGCCTTAATGTTTCAGATCATTCTGGTCTTTAAGAACCATCACCATTACTGTGACTGCTGCTGATTGCTGTGCAGCTCTGGCTCAAAGTACTCAATAAATGTTAGTTATTACTGAAAATGCCAAAACTGTGAAAATGATTCCACCCCACTTGCTTTTCTTCTTGCTATCAGAACTTTCACTCTGCTTAAAATGCTTGAACAAACTGGATATCCAGGTGCTCTTCTGAAGGTGAATACGATCCTATCAGTTCCCTGGCCTTCTACTCTTTGGTTCAGTTCCTCTCTGAGCACACCCCAAGGTACCTGACTGTACCAATCCCAGCCAACAGATAAATAGCAAAGTCCCCTAATGTTAGTGCTCAAGAAGGATGTAGTATAAAGCAACTCTATGCTGGGAGAGGGAGAGCGATACACCTCATGAGTGATGCAAGTCACGACCAATTTAAGATAGCTGCATAAAAGGTCTTCTGGGAGCAAACAGCCTAGTACATAAAGCTGCCAAAAACCCCGGAAGTCACCAGTCTTCTTTCATATTTCACTACCCAATCCATCAGCAAATCCTGTCAGCTCTCTCTTCAAACACACCCAGAATCCCAGTCACCTCCCTAGCCCCCATCCACCTACGCATGATACTTCCTCTCTGCTCCAAGCCACCGTCATTTCTTTCCAGTTGTTACAACTGCCCCCAACTTGTCTCTGTACTTCTGTCCTTGCCCACCTCATGTCTATTAGCAACTAGAATGCTCCTTTAAAAATACAAGTCAAATTATGTCACTCTTCCGTGAAAAACCCTCTAATGGAGCTCCATTTCACCCAGAGTAAAAGCCGAAGTCCTTACAGTGACCTACGGAGCTGTACATGGTATCTCAACTCCTAACTCGCCCCCTTGGGCCTCCCCCTCAAATTCCACAAGCACACAGTGTGGTAAAGTCTAGGGTCTTCACATTTGCAGTTCCCCTGCCTCGAAGGGCCAGGTTAAATCTTCAGAGAATATTTAATTAAATTCCTCTTAGCTCTTCCCTAGGGCCTTGAAGGGGAACACTCTTCCCCTTCGAGTATGACATTATTTAAAACTGAAGTTTCGAAAAAAGAACTCCAGAGCCAGCCCTAATGGCGTAGTGGTTAAAGTTCGGCATGCTCTGCTTTGGTGGCTTGGAGGTTTGGAACCACACCACCCATCTGTCAGGAGCCATGCTGTGGCAGCGGCTCACACAGAAGTAGAAGGACTTACAACCAGAATACACAAGTATGTACCAGGGCTTTGGGGAGGGAAAAAAAAAAGAGCAAGATTGGCAACAGATGTTAGCTCAGGGTGAATCCTTCCCTGAAAGAAAAAAAAAAAAGAACTCCACAGTAATACACATTTTAGGGGAAAAATACTTAAAACTCCCCGATCCTATAGCACTTATCACTATCTAACATACTATATATTTTATTTACTTATTTTGTTTAGTGTTTGATTTACCACACTGAAATATAAGTTCCACGAGTGGGAGGATTTTTGTCAGTTTTGTTCACTGGTATATCCCTGGTGCTTAGAATAGTGCCTGGCACATAGGAAGCATTCAACTCTCTGCTGAATGAAAACAGTCAAATCTTAAGGTCAACTAGGAACATTCTATAACAATATGCCCAACGTTTACTGGCCTCAGGAACTGATGGAACAAACTATAGGGAGTATTTTCTATTCTACAGGCATCTTCCACAAGGCACTGACAAATGCTTATTAAGCATCTACTATGGACTTGCTCCCAAAGAACTATCAGTGTGGAGAGAGAAGACAGATAAATCAACAGATATTTTCAATACTATACAGTAAATCTTATAGCAAAAGTTAGCCAAGGTACAGAAGTGGATCAGAGGAAGACAGTTGGGGATGTCAGGGAAGCCTTTTCAGGGACACCAGGCACCACTTGAATAGGACTTTGAAGGATAAGAGTGAAAATGGGGGGCAACTGGGGCAAGGGCAGAGGATCCCAAAATGAGTAAGATGTTATCCTAGTCCTCAGGCAGTGTACAAACCAGTAGAGGTTATAAGAGAAGGCCAAACATAAAAGTTAGCAAATGAGTGACACACGGGGCAAAACAAAGCCCTAGGAAAGAGCAAAGAGGAATTTAACTATTCCCTGAAGATTTAACCAGCTGCGGTAACACTCTACTCTTGTTCACTGGAGTGGTGGTGATGAGACGTGCTATGGAGGAATATAAGCAACCACAGGACCTTTTCCCAAAAGCTGGTAAAGGTAAGATTTTATTGAGGCATTCTGGAATGCTTGTAAAGGTGGATACTATGAAGGCCTCTATCACATTAATCGCTTTGGCAAGATTCCTGCCATATACAGCTTCTCTGCTGCTTTAAACCCGGACAAGAGGGGCCAACAGGGAAGAGCTTCCTCATCCCCGACAGACTGAGGATTTGAGCAATGCCTGTTCCCACCTCCTGTTCTCCTCTCAAGGGGGAAAGCACAAACGTGTGTAGACTATTTGCAGTGGATCTACAGTTCAGAATCCAGTTGCATACAGAAAGGAATGATGCCTTGCAGGAAGGCAAATATGGTGAGCCGGGCCCAGGGGAATAGCTTAGTTAGCGTATAAAATCACAAATCAAACAGCAACAAAGAAGTTAATAATCTCGGTTCACTGAGAAACAGTATTCCAGAAATTCCTGAAACTCCTAGGGTGGCTGAGCAAAAATTACAATGCTTTTGTTTAGTGTTCTGTTCTGAATTTTAAAAATACATACATTTAATTTCTACTAAAGCTCTCAGATAATAACTTTCTGAGGTCTTCCCAAACCTCAGGACTTGAATCAAAGGGCTACTTAGACAAGTGGTGTAATGGTTCAGCAGCACTTCATTTCAGACGGTATACACAGAAAGAACTAAACCTTGACTGTCTTCCATGGCAGAAGGAATGTAAATTCATCATCATTTCCCTTGAAATTGGTCATCCACTCACCCCTGCTAAAATTCTTAATTTTCCCCAATATTTATAGCTGCTCTGAGTTGATGCCAAATCCCTTTCCTCTACACTATCAATAACTCTTGACCTGAATTCATTATTTCACTAATTATATCCTGATTCCTTAAATCCTACTTCTGAGCCATCTAAATTGCCATGTTACTTCTCTTTAGTAGATATTTAATTACAAAGATAAAATTCATTTTATGTGCATAAATAAATCAAACAGTGTAGAGATGCAGTTTCCTGCTGACTACCCCTTCAGTGCTGTGGATCATTCAGTATCATTCTCTAGGCTCATTCAAACATGTACACATACATAGGGTTTCCCTCCTTTCCTTTTAAAATTATAAAAATGGGATCATATTATACCCATTACTTTGCAACTTTCATTTTTCTCTTCCCAGCATATCACATCTATTCCTCCAGCTCAACTCATATACAAGCATGCATTGCTTAACAATGGGGACATAGTCTAAGAAATGCGTTCTTCGGCGATTTCATCATTCTGCAAACTCAGAGTGTACTCACATAAACCTACTACACACCTAAGCTAGATGGTATAGCCTATTGCTCCTAGACTACAAACCTGTCCAGCACGTTAGTGCACTGAATACTGTAGGCAACTGTAACACGGTGGTAGGTACTTGTGTATCTAAACATAGACAAGATACAGTAAAAATATGGTTTAAAAGATAAAAAACGGTATGCCTATATCAGGCACTTACCATGAATGGAGCTTGTAGGACTGAAGCTGCTCTGGGTGCGTCAGTGAGTGAGTGGTGAGTGAATGTGAAGCCCTAGGACATTACTGTGCCCTACTGTAGACCTTATAAACACTGTACACTTAGGCTACACTAAATTTATAAAAAATATTTTTTCCTCAATAATAAATTAACCTTAGCTTACTATAACTTTACTTTATAAACTTCTAATTTTTTTTTTAAAGATTTTATTTTTTTTCCTTTTTCTTCCCAAAGTCCCCCAGTACATAGTTGCATATTCTTTGTTGTGGGTCCTTCTAGTTGTGGCATGTGGGACGCTGCCTCAGCGTGGTTTGATGAGCAGTGCCATGTCCGCGCCCAGGATTCGAACCAACGAAACACTGGGCTGCCTGCAGCAGAGCGTGCGAACTTAACCACTGGGCCACAGGGCCAGCCCCTAAACTTCTAATTTTTTTAAGCTTTCTGACTCTTTTGTAATAACACAGCTTAAAACACAAACATGTACAGCTGTACCAAAATATTTTCTTTCTTCATGTCCTTATTCTATAAGCTGTTTTTTTTAAAGATTTTATTTTTCCTTTTTCTTCCCAAAGCCCCCTGGTACATGCTTGTGTAGTTTTAGTTGTGGGTCCTTCTAGTTGTAGCAGGTGGGATGCCGCCTCAGCATGGCCTGATGAGCAGTGCCATGTCTGTGCCCAGGATTCGAACTGATGAAACCCTGGGCCACCAAAGCAGAGTGCGCAGACTTAACCACTCGGCCACGGGGCTGGCCCCATAAGCTTTTTTCTATTTTTAATTTTTAAACTCTTTTTGCTAAAAACCAAGACACACACACATAAGCCTAGGCCTAGGCAGGGTCAGGATCATGAATATCATTGTCTTCCACCTCCACATTTTGTCCCACTGGAAGGTCATCAGGGGCAGTATCATGCATGGAACTCTCACCTCCTGTGGTAACAACGCCTTCTAGAATACCTCCTGAAGGACCTGCCTGAGGCACTTCTTGAGGAGGCGTCACTCTTTTCAGAAATATGTCCATGGTGGTTTGCTTGGTTTGTTTCTTTTTTCATCATAGATTTGTTTGTCAGCGGATAATGCACCATGAACATTCCTCTCTATTAATAAAAACCTTTCGGTCTTGGGGTCTCTATTTTCAAACGTCTTAAGGAGTCTGTTGAGGTCTGCAAAAGCTTCTGCTAAACCCTTCACTATGAATTTTCTTGGGGATTCTTCTTTTTCTTCTCCTGTGGTTTCCTTTTCTCTTGCTGCTTCTTCTGCTATGCATTCCAGTTCCTGTTCCAACAACTCCTCATTAGTCAATTCCTCACGAACCACCTCTAGGAGCTCCTCAATGTCATCCTCATCCACACTCAGGTTCAAGTTGTTTGCCATCTCAACCACAGCCCTGTCGATTTTTGCAACCTCCTCATCCTTGGCAAATTCTTCGAAGTCACGGAAGAACCTCTTGAGAGTTTTCTTCCAGTTGCAATAGGTGATAGGAATTTTTCAGATCCATTATAATCTTATAGGACCACTGTTGTATATGTGATCTGTCGGGCAAAATGTCGTTATGTGGCGTGTGACTGTAGATGTCTTTTAATAGCTGCATGGTATTCCCTAGAATCGAATATACTAGATTTATTAAACTATTGCTCAATATACATGTTCTTTCCAGGTTTTCATCATTACAAACAAAGGTGCTTTCATTTGTATAGATTGCCAAAATTAGATAGCTGAGTGAAAGGGTATATAAATTTTTAACAAATCTGCCAGACTACTTTCCAAAAGCAATGAAAAAGAGTGCCTCCTTCCCTGATTCCTCATCAGTAATCATATTATTACTCTTAATTTTTACAATATGATGAGCAAAATCTGATTGGTATCTCATGGTTTACATTTGCATTAGCCAGACTACAGGCACTACTGAGCATCCTTTTGTGTTTACTGGCTGTCTACACTTCTTTTTTGTGAAGTCTGTTTACGTCCTTTGCACTCATTTACCTGTTAGACTGTCTCTACAGCTCTTCTTACCATCAGATTTCAACATCTAGGCAACAGTGAAATTCTCTTCCAGATTATTGTATTTAGACTTTCATTATCTTTTGCCATAAAAAGATGTTCATATTAGCAAAATGCATGGTGCGTGACACCTAGTAAGTGCTATGCAAACTTTTAAAAATAAACAACTTTCTAATTTTATAAAGTCATACATATCATTTAATGACATGCTCTTATGTTACAAATCACTTTTTAAGACATGACTCCTCCACATGGAGCTCCAGTGATTTCTTTTACCAGTTCCCCTATGGTTGGACATTTAGGTTACTTCCCATTTTTGATATCACAAATAATGTTAAATCAATATTTCTGTACATAAGTCTTTGAATGAATCTTGCTTTATTATTTTCTTGTGCATTTCCTGTACCTAGGCAATTTTAAGCGCCAATAATGAATTTGGAAAAATCTGTTACCATATCATGTTGATAAATTTTAAATAATATCACTGCCCCTTTTGTGGTCAATCCAAAGCCTCAACGTTCTTCTAGTAAGTATAAGGTCTAGTCTTGGGCCGGCCCAGTGGCACAGCGGTTAAGTTCGCACGTTCTACTTCAGTGCCAGGGGTTTTTTCAGTTTGGATCCCAGGTGCAGAGATGGCACCACTTGGCACGCCATGCTGTGGTAGGCATCCCACACATAAAGTAGTGGAAGATGGGCATGGATGCTGGCTGAGGGCCAGTCTTTCTCAGCAAAAAGAGGAGGATTGGCAGCTGATGTTAGCTCAGAGCTAATCTTCCTCAAAAAAAAAAAAAAAATCTATTCTTACCTTCCTAACCATTTCTACCATCTTCAAAGACTCTCCATCTCTTTCTCAATCCTGTATGTCCTCAAGGTTCCGTCCTAAATCCATAATGTTTCTCCTAGTCTGTGTTCTTCCTCTTAAGACATCTCATTTACTTATACATCGTCTCTCATTTCCATAAGGATGACTCTATACAATTTTACCTAGCTTCTGAACTCTATGCCCTTATTTCTTTGTGTGTTGGACTCCACACGTTATTTCCAGATCCTAGCACAGAGCCTGTCCCTTGAGATTCCCAAGGTATGTCACTCCACATGTGTTACTGTGTGGGAAAATGTTCCATTGGCAAATAACTTAAACATGATAAAGTGAAACGTTTATTCATTGCAGAACTAGTCAAAAGTTTAAATAAACAAAAAGGATAGCACATCTCCACTTATATGAGGTACCTAGAGTAGTTAAATTCATAGAGACAGACATAGATGGCAGTTGCCAGGGCTGGAGGAAAAGGGGAGTGAGGAGTTATAATTTAATGGGGACAGAGTTCCTGTTCTGCAAGATGAAAAGAGTTGTGGAGGTGGATGGTGGTGATGGTTGCACAACAATGTGAATGCAATGAATACTACTGGATTGTATACTTTAAAATGGTTAAGACGGTGAATTTTATGTTATGTGTATTTTACCACAATTGAAAAAAAAGAGGGGTACAACATCAGTGTTTCCTCAACTTATTCTTTTTTCTCAGGGCACCTCTGATGGAGCTGTTCCTTGGAATCCACTTTTCTCCTCTCCTATATGATAAACTCCCAGAGGCAAGGAACTGTGTTTGGTATTTCTTTATAATTTCACAGTACTTAATTTGATTGATTTTAAAGTGATTTTATAGAAAGAGCAGGACATTTATGTTAACTGGTAGTTTTTCTGGATCAGTGTTTTATAAAAGACAGGTTTTGTGGGTATTTACAAACACTGACAAAAAGTTTTCAAAAGAGAACAGGGTAAAATAAAAAAGTTCTAATGTCAGATCTCATGCATTGACTTGACATCTGTGCCAAGACTGACTGGAAAGCCTTCTTCAACAGACCATTTTTGGAGGAATGGAAAGTCACCATCATTTACCAGATTCTATACGCTGGGTCAAAACATCTGTCCAAAAAACAGAACACCCATTGGAATATTCTCAGCCAAATTTTCAAGTGTTAATCTACTTGACGCATTGGCTTAAAAAAATCATTGAAAGAATCAGAGATTAGCACTCAGGATAGAATTGTCTTTCTTATACAACCAAGAAGAAAATGGAGCTCCGTTTTGGTGAGATGGTTCTCTCTATCCGGGTATATCGTCAGCCAGTAAGGCCACTGCGGAAGAGGGTAATGAGGCAGACTTGAAGTGATAGTACTGTGCATCTCACTTGCTTCTTACACTCAGAAACACTATCCCTCCTCCTCTTTGCTATTACAAAGCAAAAGGCAGACCATATACATCCTTACTCCAATTCAGTTTTAGCAATATTCTTGTGTTTAAAAACCCTGCATTGAAAAATGAACATTTCTTGCCGTGAAAACTCTCTGGTGTCATATTTAAATAACCAGAGGGACAACTATTTGACATAAAATAATTTTGTCAGTCAAGGTCCAGTGAGGCAACAAAAAAGACACTAGTTATTTTAACAGAGAGAGTTTAACATGAAGAACTGTTAACCAGCGATTTAGAGAAAGAAACATTCTATTCCATGCCAAGACTTGTGGAAGTGCCAGGATTTGAGCAACCAACTCACAGTTCAATGCAAAGACATGTTTATATTTAGAAAGAACAAGAGAGTAGCAATTTATCTAGTTTTGACTCAGGACAAAATGACTGATTCACAGGATGGTCTAAGTCAAGGTTGGTCAACCTCAGCATTGTTGACATTTGGACTAGATGAGTCTTTGTTGTGGGCACAGAGGGGAGGGAACCTGTGCACTGTAGGATCTTTAGCAGCATCCCTGGCCTCTAACCACTAAAGGCCAGCAGCATCCCTCCCACCCCACTCCAGTTGTGATGATCAAAAATGTCTCCAGACATTGCCAAATGTCCCACGGGGAGCAAAATCACCCTCAACTGAGAACCACTGGTCTTGGTCATATTAACTTAAAACTTACAGTGAAAGGAAAAGAAATATGTCCACAACTAAATTTATGGATCACTATGCATAAATATATACTTTGGCCTTAGCAACTCTGCCTACGTGAAACATAACCACAAAACATATTTTAGATCAAATTAACAAACACACAACACCGACTATGGTATTGACCTGCGCAGTTAATATAGTAGCCACTAGCCACATGTCAGTATTGAGCACTTAAAACATGGCTAGTCTGAACTGAGATGTGCTGTAAGTGTAAAATTCACACTGGATTTCAAAGATGAAGTACGAAAAAATCAATACCTTTGTAGCGATCACAGGTTACAATAATATTTTAGATATAATGAGTTACTTAAAATATATTCCTAAAATTAATCTCACCTATTTCTTTCTCTTTTAAAAAGTGGCTATTATAAGATTTACAAATTACACATGTAGCTTGCATTGTACCTCTACTGGACAGTGCTGGTCTAGACACTGGGTTAACAGGCTTATCTTCTTGGAGGGTAAGCTACCACTAACGCCAATGCAGGCACGCATGGAGTTTACGACTATTTCAGTATGTCTGTTCAAGGTATGAGGATTTTAATTACATGCTCAAGGGCAAATACAACCTGTGCCAAGATTGTCATGAGAAGATACATGCCTATAAGGTTGCTGAAAGTTTAACAATGAAAATGGCTACAGATTTTTTTAAGGAATTCAAACTTCTCCTCAGACCAATACTTCTTTTTTTGGATAATGTATTTTTCAAAAAGTTACTGTAGAGTGTCCTTAGATTTTATAGTATTTGCTATTTGAAACCTTAAGCACATTTGTCTAAGTATTATTTCCTCTGTATTCCACAAAAACTCTGAGAGATCCTTAGGGGCAGTTATTTACAGTTTGTAAAGTGTTGTGTTCCAAGCAGGAGACCTTGGTCCAAAGTCCCACATTCGTCCCACAAAGGATCGCAGCTGGTCTGTGTTTAAACTCCACTTCCAAATTATTTCCACATTTCCCCAATACTCTATCCTAATCAGAAGGAAAACAGGCATGTATGCATTAAAACATTTCGTAAAAACCCTAAAAGTTCTTAGGTTGTTAAATGTCTTCCAAGTCTGACATAACCAAGGGCTTTTGTTACTCATGCTTATTTATAAAGGCTGCCTATGTAACCTGACGTTCTCCTAAAAGGACACTGGAAACCGGAAGTCTGAGCAGTCTGTTTACGTGCAAAAGGGGCACGTCTGGCCCTACCGAACTCTGGTACCACTCTACTTGGTACTCGGCTTTCCTACCTTACTGCAATTATTTATCTTCTAATCCTCTAGGCTGCCTCTTACTCTTTCCTCCGGATCACCGCCAGCGCTTGTCTGTTGAAAGGTCGAACGCTAAGGTCCTCTCTATCTCTCGAACCGAGCAATTCTGTCGCCACAACTGATAACCATACTTATTTACGGACGTCTAAATGAGATCATCTATGCACTTGACCCGCACATAATGGGGCTCCATCAAAGCAGTGCTCATCATCACTAAGATGAACCCACGAGCGCAGTCCAAGAGAATGTAGGGAGAGAGATCTATCGAGCGCTCACGGCGCGCCGAGCACGGTGCTTTCCTCCCCTGCATTAGAAGCCGCGGCTTCGCCTCCAGTACCTTTTCCACAACTCTATCGAAACCGCGAACACCGGTTATAGCCTTCATCAGCTCCTGCAGATTCTTGGGCACGCGGCTCATCGTGGACCGTTCCCCGGCTCCTGGGACCCACGCAACAGCGAACTTCGCAACAGCCGGGAAGCCCAGAGCTTAACAAAAGAACAAGGGCACCGAGGGCGAACGGCACGCAGCCCCGCCCCGCGGCGCGCTCCAAGTCCGGCGCCGCGCGCACCCGCCGCCCCTCACCCCCGCGGGTCGCGCATTGACGCTCCGCGCCCCGTAGCGAGCGCGCGCGCACGCACAGTTTTGCCCGCGCGCGCTCGCGCAGGTCTGGCCTCGCCAGTCCCAGCCGCCCCTCCGGTTGCTCGGGCTGGGTTTTCACCCGGTCAGAGCCGGGAGCGTTTCCCCGCCGGGCGGTGAATGCGGGAGCGCCGGGGCGGCGGGCGCGTGCGCAGAGCCGGCCGTCGACCGCCTGGCCGGCGTCAGGGGGCGGTCAGCCCGCGGTGAGCCGATGGAGCAGAAGAGCGGTCCGGAGGCTGCACCGGAGGCGGAGCGGGAGGAGGGGGAGCCCGAGGTGAAGAAGCGGCGCCTCCTGTGTGTGGAGTTTGCCTCAGTGGCGAGCTGCGACGACGCCGTGGCTCAGTGCTACCTGGCCGAGAACGACTGGGAGATGGAAGTACGCTGTCGCTGTTTCTCTCTTCCCGCCGGGTCCGTGGGCGCACAGGTTCCATCCCTGCGTCTTTGTTTTTCAGAGAGCGCTGAACTCCTACTTCGAGCCGCCGGTGGAGGAGAGTGCCTTGGAAAGCCCCCCGGAGACCCTCTCTGGGCCCGAGTCCTGGTGAGTGACGAGGGGGCGGGGAGCCAGTCCGGGCGGAGGCGGGTTCTGTCGGCATGCATCCGGCATCCTGGGGCTTGCCGTGGCGTGGGGCGGCCGATGGCGCGTCGAGTCAGGTCTCCCGTCCGAAGATCCGGAGGCGAGGGGTTTGTGCTGTTGCCTCTGGCTGGAGAGGCGCCCCGGCAGCAGGGCTAACGCTTCCCTCCCAAGGTCCAGACTGTCCATTCGAACGTAATTTGGAGCCCGAAGAGAAACAATCTGAAATGTAATTTTTGACTCGAATTATAGGAATTATGTAAGCAAGAGGTTCGGAACAAATGAATAAGGGAAAAACCTCTCTTGGAGAACAGTAACTTGGAAATCTTCTTGCTTCCTATGTTGTTTGTTTATTTCCTCTCCGCTGCTCAGCCAGAATAATTTTATAAAATGCACACCCGCCTCTGGTATTCCGTCAAAAATCCAGGAATGACAAAGTTAAAGCCACCAATCGATAAATAGTGTTAAGTAAGAATTTATTGTGCATGTAAGAACAGTTCATGAACTGGGAGCGTCCAAATTCAAAGACGGTTATGAAGCTCAGTGGCACCGAGTTATAGATTGGCTTATAACAGAGAAAACTAGGAAGTTGTTTAATCTCTGCAGTGATTGGTTATTACAGTGATTTCTACACGGTAGGGGATGATTAGCAGATGTTTGGTCCTATCCAAGACGTCCATGGGCATATTTGGTCCCTGGGAAATGGTTTTGGACAGGACCAGATGTCAAGGACCTTTTGGTGTGGACCAAGTGTCTGATGGATGTTTTGGACAGGACCAAATGTCCTGCAAGGCAGGGGAATGGTTAAAAGTGATTATCTCATACCATTTTTAGGAAGATGACTTGTTTGTTTTTTGGTTGTCGGAGGCATTTATAAGAAATAATCTAAGTTAAGTTTCACCTATGTTCGTGAAATACGGTAGATTCAGTTTTGCTTTCCTAGCTTAAATGGTTTTGTCTGCTCTGGAAGTTCTCAAGTCCCATCTCCATTTCGTATTTAATTTTAACAATTCTAACACTCCCTCCCCATTTCCTGCACTGCTGTTCTTTTAAGGCTAGATGCTTTACAAGTCCCTCCATAGTTTGAGCACTGCCTGTCTTTACAGGTTCGTCTCCTGTCACTCTCTCTTTCCTAGCCTACAAAAAGTTCCAGGCATATCATATTTTCGATTTCTCCAGTGGGCCATTTTCTCTTGCCTTTCAGCCTTTGTAAAGAAATTTTCTTAGCCTGTTTATTTCCTCTGTCTAGAATTTTTTTTTCCTCTTTCCTTACTAAATAGTATTAACCTTAAAGGCCCAGTTTAGAATGATGCTTTTATAGTATCCTGCATGACCCCTGTCATAATAACTTAGTTCATATTATAATTGCTGTTTAATATTTTATATCTCCCGCTGGCCCGCTGGACTACACATTTGGTGAAGAGAGTATCTGTTTTATACATTGTTGATTTCCCAAAGTCTAATATATGTGATTTGTAATAAACTCTCAAAAAATATGTATTGAATGTATGAAATTCTTCCACCTATGTGGGCAGCCTACACAGTAACTGTTCATAGTGGAGACTCTTTTCTCTCTTTGATCTTTCAGCTGCACTGGCTTACAGATATGATCAGATCATTTCATTAGACTTTGTTTTCTATCTGCCTAGTCTCTTACTGGGGAATTGTCCACCCACCCACAGTGGTATATCTCTGACTCCCATGTTGTAATAGCTAGAGCCAGTTAGATTAGTAGAGATTCACCTAGCTCAAACTGCCCAGTCAGATCCTCTCTCCTGGGATTTCAAGATTAGGACCAAGAGATCTAAGTCTGAATCTTCCTGTGGAGCCGGAACTGTAACATGTTAACTTAGTACCTTTTGGGATCCATACCCATCTTTTTTTGTGCATGGGGAAGCTGAGACTGCTGGTCTGCAGATAGAGAATGAAGCCGAGGGAGTTGAGTAGGATTGAGAGAAAGACTTGATTGCACTTCCTTAGACATAGCTGCATTCTTGTACCTGGCTCTGTGCCGTGTTCCTGTTTCATTATAAATTCCTCTCTTTTGCTCAGACTGGCCTGAATTAGTGTCTGTTAGTTGCAGCCTAAATTGTAACCAACAAAGAAATTGGAACAAACGAGGTGGATTCCCTGAAATAATCCCTCATAAAAAATGTGGATCAAGCTGACTGGCTGTGGGATGGAGGACCATTAGGAGTCCTCTACCCCAGAGTCGTAAATTGGCAGAAACAAGCAAAGTGGTTGATTAGGCCGTGGCCTGTTGTCTCTTGTAACTCAGATCAAGTGTCAGTGAGAGTGAGGCTTTATAGAATAAAGTAAGAATTTATGCTGATATAAATACATTTGCCTAGGGGAGAAAGAAACACTTTTCCTTACAATAGAATTCCAACTACTAAATATAGAAGGCATGATGGAATTAGAAAAAACTCACCATTTGGGAACCACCATAGTAATAATTACTTCAGAGAGGAGTCATCAGTGGATACTAAAACTAATGGGTGAATGTTAACGAGAAACAAGATATTCACATAGTCTCAGAGTGCCTACCCACCAAATACTTATTACAAAAGGGAAAAAATCATAACTGTGCAGTGAAGAAATCTAGTAGGCAGTGCCTTAACCAAGTGATCGAAGTTAACAGCAGTATTGGGGACAAATCCATAGCAGGTGCCTCCTGATGTGCTGCACTGAGGAGGACACACTGTCACTTCTGTGTCATTCCTGCCAAAAGTGCATAATCTGAATCTATTCATGAAAAAATATCAAATCCAAACTGAAGGGCATTCTACAAAATAAATGGTCTGTATTCTTCAAAAATAACAAGGTCATGAAAGACAAAAACTGAAGAACTATTTGGATTTAGGAAGACTGAAAAAGATGTGTCAGCTCAATGCAACCTGTGATGCTGGATTAGGACATTAGTGGCACAATTGGTGAAATTTGTATAGGTCTTTAAATTATATGATAATATTGTATCAGTGATAATTTCCTGACTTTCAATAATTGTACTAGGGTATATATGTAAGCCCGTCCTTGTTTTTAGGAAATATGTACAAAAGTATTTATGCAAACGTTTCAGAATAAAAAAATCAAGTAAATGTTAAGTAAGTAAAACGTCAACATTTATCTGGGTGAGTGGTGAATAGAATTCTTTTCCTGCTTTTGCAGTTCTGAAAGTCTGAAATTATTTCAAAATAAGTTAAAATAATAAGTTAACTAGACTTAGTGTGGTGATCATTTTGCAGTGTATACAAATATCAAATCATTATGTTGTGCACCTGAAACTAATATTATATGTCAATTATACCTCAATTAAAAAATAATTTAAAAAAAGAAGTTAAAATACTGGCATTAAATTTATTAAAATTATCAATATGGAAACCTATTTTGTAAATTTATGTAAGTTTATGAATGCTTAGCAGTCACCTTTGAAGTGTTTTGTCCCTGCATTCAAATGTTTGGGCCTTGGTGGGGATAGGGGAAGGTGGGGTCAGGTAAGACTCTGGACTGAAGCACATACATGTAGCCTCTCCAGCATGGCAGTCTCAGGGGAGTCGGACATCTTACATGGCAGCTCAGGGTTCCTGGAGAGAGTGTTCCAAAAGGTGTGAGTGAATGCTGCAAGCCTTCTTAAGACCAAGCCTCAGAAGTCCCAGAATATTCTTTTCGCCATATTCTTACTGGTGAAGCAAGTCGCCAAGGCCCAGATTCAAGGGGAGTGGTGTTAGACTTCACCTCTCAATGGAGGGAGTAACAAAGAATTTGCAGTCATTGTTTATCTGCCACAATGAGATCTTATTGCAAATATGATTTAAAATGATTAATAGGATTTCTAAATAAATTTGGAAATCTACATCACTTAGTCTAATTTGGGGTCCTAGTTTATCATTTTAGTGACACATGTCATTGAAGGATGTTGAGCTGGCTCTAACTGTATTAGTGAGCAAACATTTGGAAAACATTGTAAGAATCTTTTTCCTCAGTCATGTGGCTTTTGCTTTTCTATAGACAGATACTTTCAGGGCTTTTTAAAAATCCATTTATCTGTAAAGTGAGGCCTGCAAATACTTAGAAAATACTTTTTAAATGAATCAGTTTATAGGTTATTTGCAAAGTTGTGTTTCATTCTGATCTTGCCAGTGTTGACCTAACCAGTGAGGAAACGACTGAGTCCGTTAGTTGCAAAACCAGCACAGCTGAAAATACTCAGCAAGAAGATGACAGCATGTTCTCTTTCATTACCTGGAATATTGATGGATTGGATCCAAACAATCTGCAAGAGAGGGCTCAAGGAGTGTGTTCCTATTTAGCTTTGTAAGTATCATTACTTCTGTTAATGGTAGCATGATAATGTCTTGCCTGTTTACAAAGAGGGTAACAAGACTGTGGGCTTTGGCATCAGACCTGAGTTGACAGTCCAGCTCTCAGAAGAAACATCTGAAAGAATGGAGAGGGATTGCCTCTAAGAGTGGGATTGTGGGTTACGGTAGAGAGTGAACACTAATTTTTGTTAGAAGCCTTCTACTACTATTTTACTTATTAAACTTTGTATATAATTATTGCCATGAGAATAAAATTACCAAAAAGATCTGTATCTGCCACATACTGGCTCCATGACCTTGTGTAACCACTTGTGAGCAACTCAGGTTCTCTGGAGCTCAGTTTTCTTCATCATGGATAATAATTGTTTCAAGAGAAGTGAAAGAGATCATAACATTTAAAGCATCTATTAGATGTAGGAGGATTGTAGGCTCTCAATGTTACTGGTTTCTATTGTCAGTAATTCCACTTCTTTTAACTTTAAAGTGTTGTCACATATATTGTTTTTAAAATTTGATCTTTACAATATTATGTATTAAATAGCATAGATTTCTCATTTTATAGTTATCAAAGATCTGTATGAACATTGACTATTAGGTGTCCTAGAGAGTAATAATTTTGTTACTTTTACGTTGTATTTTCCTAATCTAGGCAGCTGCAAATGAAATAGTATACCTGGTATTTATCATAAATTGATGTTTTTATTAGGTACAGCCCAGATGTGATATTTCTACAGGAAGTTATTCCCCCATATTATAGCTACCTAAAGAAGAAAGCAAGTAGTTATGAGATTATTACAGGTAACAGTTTTCCTATTATTTAACTTGTCTTTTTCTTTGAAAAACAAGTCAATGAAAGAGATAAATCAAAATTAGCTTGTTGGAGCATATACAAGAAAAATCACAGATGAAATAAGTTTGAGAAAAGCCAGACACGGGATACTTGGAAAACTGTGGGAGAATACGTTATCCAGCTTACCTAATGTTAGTATATGTGAAAAGCTGGTTGAAATGGATGATTTTTCAGGAAAATATAAATTGCCAAAATTTGAGACACTGAGTATCTTTTTGGTGAAATTAAATTACTAAAAATCTTAAGTGTGATAATTGCATTGTGGTTATGCTTTTTCAACAAGTCTTTAATAATTTTTATTTTGTTCTTTTTCTAGGTTTTGCCTTGAATAGTTCTTTGATGTTCTATCTGTTTTGTTTTTAAAGTGCATTTAACATGCCACTTTGGCTGCATTTCATGGTTTTTGACTAAATCTCATGCTTTCTTTGACTTTCGCTTTTATATAGGATGTGATTTTAATTTTGATTTATTCTTTAATCCAGAATTGCTAAGGAGAAGGTTCTCTCTTAGTCTCTGTGTCTTTCTCTCTTTGTAGGACTTGTCTGTATTCTCTTGGAGATTCTTTTTGCCTCTCTTCTGTTTTGGATTTCTTGTTTTCTGAATCCCATGCTTTCATTCTTCTGGGTTTACTTCCTCATTTTATTGGAGCACATTCTCTAATCACTTTCTAAGAAATAGTGGACGGAGAATGAAGTTTTTAAGTTGTAGCACATTTGGAAATGCCTGTGTTCTGTCCTCATAGTTAGTTGCTAGTTTGGTTGGACATAGATTTCTAGGTGGAAAGTCATTTTCCCTCAGAATTTTGAAGGCTTTATTTCCGTGTGTTCTAGTTCCCTTTACTGATGATCGTAAGTCTGACGCTGTTGTAATTCCTGTTCTTCCCCGCTCTCATCCAGTAGCTTTGAGGGTCTTCTTTTTAACCCTAGTGTTCTTTGGGTCTTTTTTTCATTTATTGTGCTGAACACTTGGTATGAACTTTCAATCCGGAGGTTTGTGGTCTTGAGGTCTGAAAAATTTTTCTTTTCTCTCGCCTTTCCTCCTTCCGTCTCCTTCCTTTCTCTCTTTCCTCCCTCTCCCTCCTCCTCCTTATTCTCCCTCTCCCCTCCTTCCCACCTGCGGGCTGCCCACCTGCCATCTTTCTAGCCTACCTGCCTTCTTCCCTTTGCCCTTCATTCTTTTCTCCTTCTTTCCTCTCCTTTTTCTTCCCCCTTTCTCTTCCTTTTCCTCTTTCCTTCTCTCTCTTTCTCTTCCTCTCTCCTTCTCTTCCTTATAATCTCTTTACTCCTTCCCTTTTTCTGGAATCCCTTTTTGTCAAAAGGATGGACCTCCTTGGTCCATCCTTGAATTTTCATATCTTTCTTTCTTACTTTCCCATCGCTTGATTGTTTTACTTTCTTGGCAGTTGTCTTAACTTTTAGATGTCATTATTTTGACTTCCCAGGGACTCTGTTTGCTGCATGTCTGTTTTATAGAACTTACTATTCTTGGTTTATGGATGCAGTATCTTATCTCTGAGGATATCAGGCTTTTTTAAGTTAGTTTTTTGTTTGTTTGTTTTAGGTCTTTTCTCTTTCCCTGCGTTGTTTTCAGTCTTTCTTTTTGTTTGTTTTGGTGTCTGTCCTTCATGTTAGACCAGTTCCATAAATGTTTAGGGTTCTAAGTTCTTGGTTCACATTTATATTCCAGGTACTGAAAAGCCAAATACAGTTTGTACCTGAGCAGGCGACAGTGCCCCCACCACAGCTGGGTGAGGGATGGATTGTGGAGAGACCCCCAGTTGTCAGTATGTCAGGATAAAAAAGGCTTCTAATCTGAGGCCATTCAGTTTCTCGGAAAATAACTCTCTAACTTTTGGTCCTCTGGATGGGGGTTCGGGGGGTGCTTGTTTAGCTGCTGGCTGGAAGCAGGATAGAGCAAGGGAGCTGAGGCGCCCTCTGAGGAGGCAGCTTTCACTTGATCCCTCTGTTCAGTTCCACACCTCAGCCCATCTCCCTGTCACGCCTCCCAGCGACTGGTGACTCTAGAGTTCAATTTCTCTTTACATCTCTAGTCTTCTGCTAGCCGAAGGGTGGTCACTTGGCTGTAAGGGGTTGGGGAAGAGACCCAGAGGCTGTTGAACCTTGAACTAGCCCTCCTGTTCTTAGTAGCTTACCTTTGCGTTCAAGTACTTAGAGTTTCCAGGCTTTGGTGGAACAAATCTGCTTGCTTCCTGTCCCTGGTCCTCTGCTGCAGGCACGCACATGGTGTCTGTCTGTTTTAATAAACCAGTCACCGCTTCTCTGTCTACTTTGTTTTCTGAAAAACTTGGGAGCTTTCATTCACTGCCCCTCCACTTCTGTTCTCTTTTCTTCTTGCAGGTTTATCCCTTTCTAAATGTTTTATTCATTTACTGTAATTTTTCTGGTGCTTCCAGAGTGAGAGGTAAATGCATGTCAATTTGCCTCAGTTTAAGTCTCATCTACTCTGTCCTTCAGAAATTTCTCAAATTTTTTCTTTGGTATTGGCACCTTTAACTATTTTTGGGACTATGTGACTTCATTTTTATTTTTATATTTCTTCCATACTTCCAGTTACATTTTGGGAGGGAGAAGGTAAACATAGGGACATGGTTGACCATCTTCAACTGTTTTGAAATAATAGTTTACTTTTAAGATTTAGATCCATTTAAATATCTGTACCTGTTTGTTATAAAATCTTCAGGGGGACTTGTGATAAACTGCAAGATACTCTTGACCTGTCAGCCTAAATTCTTTTCCAAAACATTTGAAGGTAATGAAGAAGGATATTTCACAGCTATAATGTTGAAGAAATCGAGAGTGAAATTTAAAAGCCAAGAGATTATTCCTTTTCCAGATACAAAAATGATGAGAAACCTTTTGTGTGTGCATGTAAGTAGTTTTTTTAAAATTGACTGTTTCTTTAAAAAAAGAATGGGCTGTTTTTTATAGTTTGTGGAGATGTCTTTTTTAAAAAACCATTGTCTATAGAGGAGAATTTGCTCCTCGCTGATAGATTTTTCTAAAATAGTCTTAAAGACCTTTGTAAACTAAGTTTTTACATAAATTTCTTTTTTTTTTTGAAGATTGGCACCTGAGCTAACATCTGTTGCCAATCTTCTTTTTTTTGCCACCTTCTTCTCCCTAAAGCCCCCCCAGTGCATAGTTGTATATTCTAGCTGTAGGTCCCTCTGGTTGTGGCATGTGGGACGCCGCCTCAGCATGGTCTGACGAGCGGTGCCATGTCCATACCCAGGATCCGAACTGGCGAAACCCTGGGCCACAGAAGCAGAGTGGGCGAACTTAACCACTCGGCCATGGGGCCGGCCCCATAAATTTCAAATATAGACAAATTTGTAAAAGTAAAATCCTTACTCCATTAGATATTTTCCTAAGAATATTTAAGAGTTTGCTAATATTCTACATTTGCTTCCTGAAGTACTTTTTTTTTTTTCTCTAAATGCACTGTACATAGTATGGTGTTGTACTCTGTGAGGCTTACAAAAATGAGTCAAATAGATCTTGCCCTCAGAGAGTAGCAAGGGAAGCATTGTAGCTATAGTAACTAAAATAAAGGAGAGGCATAAGTGCCAGGGAGAGGTACAAAGAATGATGTGCCAGGGAAGTTTAGAGAATAGAGAGGTGACTTTTAGCTAGATTGTTATTTTTGTTTTAATTGAGGCATTATTGACATTATATTAGTTTCAGGTGTACAACATAATGATGATATTTGTATATATTGCAAAATGATCACCACAGTAAGTCCAGTTAACATCTGCCACCATACATGGTTAACAATTTTTTTTCCTATGATGAGATTAGCTAGATTGTTTAGTGAAAATTTCATGAAGGAAGTTGTATTTGAATTGGGCCCTGAAGAATATGTGAGATGTAATGTTAAGAACAGTTCAGGTGACAGAATCACCACAAGCAAACTTGCAAATTGCAAGTGGCAAGGTATATGTAAATCACACAGGGCATGCATGGGTCTAAATGAGCGTTCTGTTCGGTTGGGTGTAGAAGGCACGAAGAGGGGTAGTGTGACAAGAAGTAGGTGGAGTAGATTGGATATAGATTATAGAAGATCATGAATGCCCAATATGAAAGAATTTGCACTTGATTCTGTTGGCAATTAGTTTAAATAATAATAGAGCCTACATTGTTGGTATCTTAATTGCAAATGGTAAATGATTCTCATTCATTAATTTAACTGACCTTTTCTGAGTGCCAGGCTCTTGATAATATAGCAGTAAATAAAAAAAGAACCGTCTTTGCTTTCAAATGACTCATGGCTTTGTAGGAGAGGAATAATTGTGCTGTAATTCTGTTGAGGGGACCTTTTAAAACAGTCTTTCCAGCATGCCATAGGAGTGTAGAGGAGGGAGCCACTGACTGACTGGGGACATTGGGGAAGGGCTCACAGGAAGGTAACATTTGAGTTGGGTCTTGAAGTATTAGTGGGTGCTTGCTAAATAGTCTTCTTTGGGAGCAGAGTTAGCACCTGACACTTCTTTGATCTAGAAGGATAAGCACAGTGTTAATTATATAGTTTCACTTTAGTAAATATATACCAATCGGTTGAATAATTGCTGAATGTTATAAAAGTTAAGCATCCGTGGTTAGTGATAATTTTAACGAGTATAATTATCCTCTTGCAGGTGAGTGTGTCGGGAAATGAACTTTTCCTTATGACTTCCCATTTGGAGAGCACCAGAGGGCACGCTAAGGAACGAATCAATCAGTTAAAAATGGTTTTGAAGAAAATACAAGAGGCTCCAGAGTCAGCTACCATTATATTTGCTGGAGATACAAATTTAAGGGATCAAGAAGTGAGTGACAAAGTCACTTCAATGTTTATGGGTAGATTATTGCTGTGGAAACTAATGTAGGTTCATTTTGACCAAAGCTCTTAAAATTAGGACCTTCATTCACTCAAAATGTGTAAGTGACCTTGCGGATGCAATTCAGCAAATATCTCTTTAGCCTGTGCAATGTGCATAGCACTGGGGAAGCTGAGGCGGAGGGGCTCTTACGTTATTGGGGAAAACATAAATTCTGTATATGAAACAGCACAAAACAATACACGTTGATTAACAAGAGTGATAGAAAGAAAATAATGATTAGAAGGGTTTAAAAAAGGTCGTTTCTTTGCAGTTTCTCTAGTTGCAAGGTGAAAAGAACAGAAAGATTTGACGATCATAGTTGTCCCTAACTTTCAATTCCTTCTGAGGTTTTCTTTTTTCCAACATTTTTTAGCCCCCTTTCCTGCCACCCCCGTGTCCAGGTCTGAAACAAAATCTTTCCTCTTAGTTCAGTTGAGATGTGTTGGGACTTTTCAGGACTTTTATTTGAAACATTAAAGGGTAAGCCTGCCCTGCCTTTCCTCCTCACTCTGGCTGAGTTCACGTTGGAGAAAAGTGAATTGAAATGGGGATTCTGTTCATTTTCACTGCCATGATGTCCAGGAGTGGAGGAAAAAGTGAAATGGAAGGTGAAAGTGTGTCTAGACTTAGTGCCAAAGTGAAGGCAGGACCCCAAATAAAAGAAATGGTACTCTGTTTATCTTACTGACTTTGTGTCCTTGTACACAGATTATTTTAAAAAGTCAAGCATTCTATAGGACTATTTGTAAATCACTGACTTTATGGCAGCTATGTTTCTTGGCCTGGTTAACTAACTTACCTACTTTTTAAAAAATCCTGCTTTTCAACAAGTGGTCTTGGGAAAACTGGATATCCACATGCAGAGAAATGAAGTTGGATCCTTACTTTACAACTTATACAAAAGTTTAGTCAAAATAGATCAGAGACCTAAAGGTAAGAGCTAAAACTATAAAACTCTTAGAAGAAAACACAGGAAAAGCTTCACAACATCAGATTTGGCAGTGATTTCTTGGATGTGACACCAATAGCACAGGACACAAAAGAAAAAATAGGATGGACTTCATCAAAATTAAAAACTTGTTCATCAAAGGATACTGTCAATGGAGTGAAAAGGCAACCCATGGATTGGGAGAAAAGATTTGCAAATCATCTGACAGATGATTAATATTTAGAATGTATAAAGAGCTCCTACAAAAAAAATTTTGGTTAAAAAATGAGTATAAGATTTAACTAGATATTCTCTAAAGAAGATATACAAATGGCCAATAAGTACATGAAAAGGAGCTCAGTGTCACTAATTATTAGAGAAATACAAATCAAAACCACAATGAGATACCTACTTCACATCCATTAGTGGATTGTTACCAAAAAACCAGAAAATAACAAGCATTGGCGAGGATGTGGAGAAATTGGAACCCTCGTGCAAGGCTGGTGGGAATGTAAAATTGTGCAGCTGTCGTGGAAAATGGTGTGGGAATTCCTCCAAAAATTAAACATAGAATTTCGATATGATCCAGTAATTCCACTTCTGGGTGTATACCCACAACAAATAAAAGCAGGGTCTCAAAGAGATGTTTGTTACCCTATGTTCATAGCAACATTATTCACCACAGCTAAAATGTGGAAGCAACGCAAGTGTCCATTGCCAGATGAATGGATAAACAAAATACATGTACATGCAATGGGATATTCAGCCTTAAAAAGGAAGAAAATACTGACACATGCTACAACGTGGATGAACCATGAAGATCTTATGCTAAGTGAAATAAGCCACTCACAAAAGGACAAATGTTTCGTGATTCGTCTTAAGTGAGTTTCCTAGAATAGTCAAATTCATACAGGCAGAAAATAGATGGTGGTTCTCAGGGAAGTGGGGAGAGTGGAATGGAGAGTTAGTGTTTAATAGATACAGCGTTTCAGTTTGGGAAAATAATAAAGGGTTCTGGAGATGGATAGTAGTGATGGTTGCACAATAAGGTGGATGTACTTAATGCTGTAGAACTGTACACATTAAAATGGTAAATTTTATGTATATTTTACCACAATAAAATGTTTTTAAAACTCCTGAAGTGTGAGTGGCAGAAGGAAGTATTAGCATTGTTAGTAAATTTCAAATAAAACTGAAGGCAGTTGACATTATTGGATATATAAAGAGTATACTTGTAAATTTACAGACTAAAGTAATAGTTTGCCTTCTTTTCACTTGTGTTCATTTTTTTAAAAACTACTAAAAGCAATAACCAAGGCGGTGGATTTTCAGCCTTCTGAGATTTATCTGACACTCAAAGCTAGGAACTAGTTATGGCAGAAGAGAAGGGGCAAATTCCAGACTTCTCTGGCTGTCAATCTTTTTATGTTACTTATTACCATGCAGCAAATAGTTTTCATAATATATCTAGTTATAACTAACATACCTAGTTTTGCATTTGTGTATTAATAAATTGTGACATTCTGACTTGAAATGTTGCAGTTAAACGTGGTAACAGTAAAGACACCTTTTCAAATTAAAGGAAAAAAGACAGTGAATGTTATAGTTTTCTTTGTTTTTCTTTTCAGGTTACCAAATGTGGTGGTTTACCCAACAACATTTTGGATGTCTGGGAGTTTTTGGGCAAACCTAAGCATTGCCAGTATACATGGGATACACAAATGAACTCTAATCTTGGAATACCTGCTACTTGTAAGCTTCGTTTTGATCGAATATTTTTCAGAGCAGCAGCAGAAGATGGCCACATTATTCCCCGGAGTTTGGACCTCCTTGGATTGGAAAAACTGGACTGTGGTAGATTTCCTAGTGATCACTGGGGTCTTCTGTGCAACTTAGATGTAATATTGTGAAATACTTTCCAAATATGAGTTTTAGGTGTTCTGAGTAATTTTGTTGTGGATTTTTTCAAATATAATTTCTACCTACCTGGAAAGGTAGGTTTAATATAGAGGAATTACTGTACTGGATTGTTGTAACAGAGGAAGAAACTACTGTGATTTTATTTTGTGGATTGTATCCTCAGATTTCAGGCCTATTATTAATGTTTATTTAGACTAAAGCATACCTGTGTTCAGAATATGAGGCCTCTTAATGAAAGGGCACAAAAGGCAATCAGAGCTTTTAATAGTGCTCATAGGTGCCAGCTGGATTTCAAGCAAGGCCACATTGTCTTTGGGCTAGCCTTTGTATTTGATTTTTTTTTTAAATCAGGAACCAAAATAGTTAATATTTTACATAAATCTTCAAATGAAAAAATAAGTTACTGAGTCCTTAGAACTGGATCGTTCAATATTCTACAAATTCAGATAATCTTAAATGAGAAACCATGATCATCTGCATTTAAGTGGATGACAGCTGCCCTATATCAGACTTTATTTTTGTCAGCTCACAGAACATAATTAGTAAGCTTTAAATGAACTCTCATGATTTGGAATTCTTTAACTCATTCATGTTTGTAGTCCTGTCACTAACAGAGGCAAATTAGGTTTGATCATGATTAAGGTCAGTTTTAGAGCAACATTGGACTTTTTTCCTAAGAGAAAAATAAATGTGTAAAGAGAAATAGCCCTTTAGTTTTGCTACTTATAAAACTGAATTATTTTACAAGAGGTGAACAAGAGGTGCTTTAAAGAAACATTTTTTTCTCATAAGAGAAATGTACTTTAAATAAAGAATTTCGCGTGTTTATACTTTGTCTTAGTATGTTTTAGTACCCATGATGGGATTGAAATTTTTGCCTGCTTCCTGTTTCTGGCTCTACTGCTGCTGTTTCACCTTTGTGTGGAAGTAAAGAGCTTTCCATGTTGCTTCTTACCCTGCCAAGAATTACCAAGAATATATTGACTTCCTCAGTATAAAAAAAGGAAAGCCAGTGGGAAAAATTAGAATGAGAAGTGGCAGACCTTTGTTTTCATCAGGGGTGTCAAAGTTAATTAAAACACCTAAAAATAGACAAGCTGAATTTATACGTAATATTCCCTTTGTAGTGACGATGGAAAGGAGTTTTATGTGTTAATCATAATCATTAAAAATAAAATGAGGGGCCAGCCCTGTGGTCTAGTGGTTAAGGTTGGTATGTTCCGCTTTGGAGGCCTGGGTTTGCTTCCCAGACAGACCTATACTGCTTGTCGGCGGCCATGCTGTGGCAGTGACACACATAAAATGGAGGAGGATTGGCACAGATGTTAGCTCAGGCCAAGTCTTTGCTCAGCAAAAAAATACAAAATAAAATGAGAATGCTAATATATTAGCATACATTAAGGAGGCAGTAGTTCATTTTTGTGAGAAAAGGATGTTTTGGGCATAAATTACATATTCATTTGGAAGAATAAGTCAGAAGAACCCCACCTCATATCACATTACAAAAAAAAATCTAGGGGCCAGCCCAGTGGTGCAGAGGTTAAGTTCACATGTTCCACTTCCGTGGCCCGGGATTCACCGGTTCCGATCCCGGTTGCAGACCTATGCACTGCTTGTCAAGCCATGCTGTGGCAGGCGTCCCACATATAAAGCAGAGGAAGGTGGGCACAGATGTTAGCTGAGGGCCAGTCTTCCTCGGCAAAAAGAGGAGGATTGATGGCAGATGTTAGCTCAGGGCTAATCATCTTCTTCAAAAAAAGATGAATGAAAGTCTAAATATAAAAAATAAAATATGTAGTAGTGTGTATTAGATTAAAGAATTATCAAATTGTTTTAAAGCCATGAAAGGAGTATCATTTCCTTTATATGACTCAGAGCATCCAAGTGAAATACCTTTCCATTTACTGCTTATAGTGACAAAATGTAGGAAACAAGTTATAAGTCAAGTGAATGGGAACAATCCATCACTTTTAATGTGCTTTCATGGGCAGTAGTTCTCAAACAATTAAGAACC
This sequence comes from Equus quagga, assembly GCF_021613505.1. Lineage (NCBI taxonomy): Eukaryota > Metazoa > Chordata > Mammalia > Perissodactyla > Equidae > Equus > Equus quagga. The sequence goes on from NC_060281.1 coordinate 41,081,508, forward strand.
TACTAATTTGCAATATCTTGAATTTTCTACTTCGAATCTCAAGTTCTTCCAGTATAATAGTTTTGCGTATCTTACCCCCCTCCTTGGTTAAATCCAACTGAGAATCTTCTGTTTCAGTAGGCTAAGTACTATCTATACCCCTGATGTGGGATGTCCTTGAACCTTGCCAGACCTCAGTTTCTCCCACCTTCAAAATAGGATAGTTCTTTGTCTTTTATTATGCAACTTAATAATTCAAATGCCTGCAAACCAACAGCATATTAACGAGGAGAGAGGAAGTCAGAGGCTGTACTAGGGATGCATCGTTTCATCCTTAGTGTCTATTACACTGTCTGGCAGGTAGCAGGAGCTCAGTGCACGCCCACTGAATGCTGAAGAGAAGTCAAAGATAGCAGCCTCACATCTGTGTCCTAGGGAGGCCGACTAACATTTTCATTCAGTACCAAAATAGATAGATTCATTATGTGTAGCAAAATAGGTGCTCATTATAATGGCTCTGAGTTAACAAAGAGATGTTATAGTTCAACATTCTGGGCTAAGCTCATATATATATATTCAAAGACCACTGGGAGCAAGAGTGTTGTCTGACTAAATCCAATTTATTGATGCAGTGAGAGGGCACCTTGAGGGTCCTGTGGGAAGCCACATGAGAAGAGAAAGGAGGGAAGTGTCCTTTGTAAGGTTTGGATTCCCACTGAGGGATTCCAAGGAGGGTTTTGGAATCACAGATTGGTTCCTGTTTTCGAGGCAGGTTGGGAGAGGCAGAGATTAACTAGGAGTTGGGTGCTGTCCTGCGACAAGGAGCGTTCAGCAGTTGGGTATCACCAGTTGTGGATGGGAATAGCAAAGTAAAGGGGAATCAGTGGTAAGAAAGTTGTAGTCATTCAAAGGAGGTGGTTATGTCATTTTACAGCTGCTGCCTGACTTTGGGAGAAACGATATTTCCTATTAACTTTGCTCCTGGCTTTATCTGTGTCTGTCCTCCCAGCCTGATCGATGGGTTGCCTTTTTCTTTTTAGTCCAAACTGATTTTCTCTCTTTGAATACTGGACAGGTTTTTATTTTAATGTGCATTATCTCATTTAATTCCCACAATCCTCCTATATGAATGCTATTATTATGTCCATTTTATAATTCAGGAAACTGAGGTTTATTTAGCAGGATTGTGTGTAACTCATCCAAGGCCCATCCATAGCTAGTGAGTAGCCTCCTGGGGACTCGTTCATCAGGGTCTGTGTGACTCGGTGCTAAGCACTGCACAATGCTTTCATAGTCGTGGGAATGTGCAAGCAATGCCCTGTCTTCCTTTTCTGCCCTATGTTAGCATACCTAGTTGCTTGAGCACCTTTATTATAAGAAAACAGGATACAATGCAAGGAAGAGTCTTCCGCATGAGTTTCCTATGGTTCAAATTATCACCTTCCCCTAGATGCAAACATAGTCCAAGTACATCGGGCGCCTAGTTAACCTAAAAAGCATGGAGTTGAACTGGGCCTCTCCCAGCACCGGTTTCCATCCTCAGTCAGAAAGCAGCACGTGCTCAAAACATAGCAGGGCCTAAAAAGGCTCCCGTTCGAGGAGTGTAACCTGTGCATGTGGGATGACTTAGCTTGGGGGGACACATTCGCAAGGGATCTTTGACTCAGGTGGTGCGCTCACGGCTCCCTTGAGCCAGCCTGGCCTGGGGAATGGAAGGGGCGCTCGTCTCCCGGGCCCGTTAGGACCACGGTGATAGGGAAGGGGTTGGTAAAGGAAAGAAGGTGGGACATGCAGGCCGCCCTGCTTCCCGAAAGCCTCCTGCGTGTTTCCCTGCGGGGTAGGTCTCGGTCGCCCGGGTGCCCATCTTTAGAACCTCACGCTGGGAGCTGGGCAGAGACTGCCGGCCCGCCCATCCCTGGGGGCGCGTGTGCGCGTGCGCGCGCGTCGCCGTGGTAACCGCGCCGGCGGAAAGGCGCTGAATCACGGGCGCGCGCTTTCCCAGCTTTAGCAGAAGCTGCCGCGGGGGGCGGGTGGGGGTCCCCCAGTGTTGCGTCCTTACCAGGCAAGTGCAGACCCCGGCGGGTCTGACCCGCCCGGCTCAAAGCCGGACGCGGGAGCTGTGGCCGCGACCGCTGTCGCTGCTGGAGGTAAGAGCCCAGCAGTAGCCTCCACCTGTCTCGGCTTTGGGAAAAGTCGCCCCTCCGGGGCTACATCCTGGGGAAGAGAAAGCAAGGGTTTTGCTCGGATGGGGCGGTAACCTCCTCTCTGACAGCAGATGCGCGCGCCAGTGTGTGAATGTGCGTGTGTGTAAGGCCGGGAGATGACGACGAAGAAGAGCAGGTGGGACGGTGGTGATGCTTCGAGCCAGCTGCACCTACTAGGGCGAGCTTCAGTGTCGCCAGCAGCGACCCCAGGTACAGTATCCTACTCCCCAGCCCGGCTGACGGAGTGACGGGAAGGGAGGGCGGCGGGTAGGCAGGTAAAGCCAAAGAAAAATAGATTCAACGCCTGAGTTTGGGAGGTGAGTTTCTTAGGGTTCTTCTGGATATCTAGGAAAGGGCATTTCCTGATTGCTGCACTGATCGATTGTTCCTTAGTAGGGTGGAGTCGGGGAATTTTGCATATTTTCCTAACCTTATGAATTGCATTTCTTAGGCATGTAGGATCGTTTTCTTTAAACTTCGTTTAGTAATATTTCTGTGATCTGGGCTCGCATTTGCTAAATTCGTTTTGTCTCTGTACCTTACCATAATCTGAAGCTTAAAGCCTTTTAATGGCTTTTCTCTCCTTCCCTTTGAACTTCCTCCACGGAGTAGATATTAAAGATATTATTAATCAAGAGCATGGACCTGAAATTGTAAGAGTCATCATTCTTTCAATCATTCGTTCTCTTACCTGCGTGGAGAGAGAAAAGGATATGATGTATAGTCATGTCCATTTTTATTGCCAGTTTGCTCATCCAAACGTTTTTGTTTGTGGGTTAATGTTAGTGGTTTTTCCAGTGCTTAAATAGAAATGTTGAATGATATTTTTGATAATAATAGAAAAAGTAAATTGTAGAGAGCTCCTCCTCCTACAACCAAGAATTTTTGAAGTGAATGTTGGCTCTTATTTCTTTATTCCTGAAATGCATGTTCACTGTCCAAATGCTTCAAATTGTTTATGAGGACAGCACGTTCATGGAGACTGCTGAAGTTATGCCAAATGTAAAATTTTATTTTGTGCTTATTATTTTGCATCGTTTTTCAGACAAGTGAGGAAAACTGGAGATATCAATTCAGTTATAGTCTTAGGAGTCGTAGAGAAAGCTGAATTCCTCTGTAATTTGAAAAAGAGAAATGCATCAAGGCTTTTTAGAACCACAGGTGATAGAAAGACTCATCACACCTTTGCCTGTACAATGCCAAGTCATGGACTTATTTTCCTTTCAGAATAACAAAAATAATTCTGCTGAAGTCTTTATGTATTAAAAATAGTCAAAAGAGAGCTTCAGTAATTTATTAATGTAAAAGAATGGATTTGCTGTTAAATTTTCTTGACCTCGTTTTTTTTATAACCAGACAGAGAAGCAGCATTCTCTTTAAATAAATATGTAGGACCAGGCACGACTGTTTCTGGAGCAGTGATGTGGATTGCCAGCTCAGAAGGCCTGGGTTTGGTCTTGGCTCTGCCGCTTAGTGGCGGTGTCACGTTTGGCAAATTCCTTAATGCTTCTAAGCCTCCGTTTCTTCACCTGTCAAATAGGGATAATAAAATAAGACCTATTTAATGGAATTCCTATAAGAATTAAATAAAGTAATACATATAAGAACTCTTTGCCCATTGCCTGGCGTGTAGTAACACTTCAATAAAAGTTAGTTATTATTATTCTTGAGATAAATTTCTTTTCAGGAAATATTTTCTATGTCTTCAAAATAATTTGGCGTTAAAAATAAAACTATTTCAATGTCACCAAAACTTGTTCTGATTTATAATGTCAAATCATCATAAAATGTATAAATTTTTCCTTGCAGCATCTTTACAACAGGCCTAGAATAATTGATAGGTTATTCTTCTATTTGGGTTTTTTTTAAACCTGTATTTTTAGACAATATTCATGTGAATTCAATAGTGAGAAATTTTCTTTTTTATTTCTATTAAGCTGTAAAAATGGTTGGACCAAAATAACATCTGTTTTTGTGTCATTTGGCAGAGTCTTTTTAGCAATAGGTGTTTGAGTTTCAAAGTAAGGCTTCTTAAAGAAATGACACACACGTAGATAAAGATGTGCTGCTGGAGTTTTAGCTCTGTTGCCTTCCAGATAATACTGGTAGAATTATGTTACCTGTTGGAAAGTTTTAGTATCTCCAACCTGCTGTGCGTTCTTTTCCTTAAGTTCAAAAAAACCAAGGGATTCTAGTAACATCTACTTAATTTAAGCAGTGTAGCTAGAGTAAGAGGATAACTCAGACCCTAAAATGAATTTTCAAAGCTGGGATCATTCCATGCTATAATTTAAAGCACCGGATTTGTAAGTATCAAGGGTAAATTAGCTCCAGTGTTAATTTAACTCTGCCCACAATGTTAAGCATTACAGTTTGTAGTGTGCTTTTCCATGTGGTGATGGGGAAGTATGGATTGCTCCCTTCTAGGAGAACAATCCTGTTATTTTAGAACTGTGATTATCAGCGTGCGTTACCGTTTTTTCGCTTTCATCGTTACAATGAAGTGTAGCATGTATAGCTGCACTGTCTTCTCGTCAATTTAACATAGTTGTCTTTCTTCAGAATATTTTCAAGATAACCTCTTAAGAAATGTTCAATAAAACCATTATCTTTACCATTTCTCTTAGTATATTTATACTTATCAGGAGGTTGAAATATTTTACTAATTCAGTATCTTCAACCTCCTTGTCTTAAAGGTACAAAACATCCAAATTCTAGGTACCAAATGCTCAACATTTTGTTGTAGTGTGGGCAAGGACTTCTCCCCAGACGCATACTGGCTAACTAGTCCTCGCTGCCTTACACTGGGGCTTTCCTATCCACTGCTGTGCTGCAACTGCTCTTCCCACATCTGGATAAACTTTTTCTGACCTCCTTTTACTACACTTCTTCCATCCAGTTGACCATTCTCACTTTCTTGAAACAAGTTCCTCTCTTGGTTCACCAGTGCCATCCTTCAATCCCCTCTAGGGCTAGCTTTCTGAGGTAGATAGATGAACATGTCACATCTCTCCTTAAAAATCTTCAATGTCATGTCCATCAATGGATGAATGGATGAAAAAAGAGGTGGTGTATACGTACAGTGGGATATTATTCAACCTTAAAAATGAAGGAAATTTTGACACATGTTAACGTGGATGAATCTTAAAGACATTATGCTAAGTGAAATAAGCCAGATACAAAAGGACAATATTGTATGATTCCATTAATATGAAATATCTAGAATAGTCAAATTCTTAGAGACAGAAAGTAAAATAGTGAATACCAGGAACTAGGGGGAGGAGAAATGTTATTGTTTGGTGGAGTTTCATTCCAGAGTTTCAGTTTGGAATAGTGAAAAACTTCATCCGGGATAGTGATGATGGTCACACAACACTGTCAGTGTACTTAATGCCACTGAATTTACACTTAAAAATGGTTAAAATGCAACTGATGATTGGATAAAGAAGATATGGTATATATATGTACAACGGAATACTACTTGGCCATAAAAAAGGATAAAATTGTCCCATTCACAACAACATGGACGGACCTTGAGGGTATTATGTTAAGTGAAATAAGCCAGATAGAGAAAGACGAACTCTGTATGACTACACTCAAGAGAACTTATCGGTGGTTACCAGGGGAAAGAGGGAGTCGGGGGAGGGCACAAAGAGTGAAGTGGTGTACCTACAACATGACTAACAATAATGTACAACTGAAATCTCATGAGGTTGTAAACTATCATAATCTTAATAAAAAGTTTAAAAAAAGTTAAAAGGTTAAAATGGCAGATTTTATGTTATATTTATTTTACCACAATAAAAAAAAATGAGGGTGGGAGCTGGCCTGGTGGTGTAGTAGTTGGGTTCATGTGCTCCACTTTGGCAGACCCGGGTTTGTAGGTTCAGATCCCGACTGTGGACCTACACACTGCTCATCAAGCCACGCTGTGGTGGCATTCCACATACAAATAGAGGAGGATTGGCACAGATGTCAGCTCAAGGACTATCTTCCTTAAGCAAAATGAGGAAGATTGGCAGCAGATTTTAGCATAGGGCCAATCTTCCTCACCAAAAAAAATAAAAAATTTTAAAAAAATGTTCCATGTCTTGCTACTGCTTACTAAATGAAGTGCAGACCTCTTGGTGTGACCTAAATAGTCCTTTACTATTTCTTCTTGGTTTATGTTTTCATCTCTTATCTCATCATTCTCTACTTCTATTCCACATTTCAGATGTGTGGAACCACTCAGAATATGCTACCCTTTGCAAGATTCCAAGCTTTCTACCTGCAGTCCATCCCCCCAACCTAAAATGCTGTTCTTTCTTCAAAAAGCAGCCACTCATCCCTCAGGCTAGAGCTTAAATGTCCTGTTTCTGCAGTCTTCCCTAATGTCCTCAGTCCCTCCTTCCTTGATGGCAGTCTAGCTCCGTGGGTGTCCCTGCCTGATATCACTTGTCCCAACACCAAATAGTATAAGCTTCTATGGAACAGGGACTAGTTTTCTTCCTTTTTTTTTTTCTCCCCAAAGCCCCACTACATAGTGGTATATGCTAGTTGTAGGTCATTCTAGGTCTTCTGTGTGGGATGCCACCACAGCATGGCTTGATGAGTGGTGCTGGGTCCCAATCCAGCATCTGAACTGGTGAACCCTGGGCCGCTGAAGCAGAGTGTACAAACTTAACCACTCAGCTACAGGGCTGATCCCCACTAGTTTTATTCTTAAAATGCATATTTGCTTTTAAAATACTAAAGTTAATAAATTTTTCCATTCTTCTCCAAAACTATATAAGACCTTATACTTTAATTTCAATTTCCCCTTCTCTCATCTTTCACATTATTGTTGTTTAGCATTTTAGTTTGGATAACATTTTTATTGTCATTTACCAACTTGTTGGTAATTTTCTAGCTTACCAGTGCTTCTTCCATCCCCTCTGGTCAGTTTTCCTTTCTTAAGTCTTTTAGGGAGGATCTGTAAGTGGTATCCTCAGTGTTTATCTAAAAACCACTTATTTCATTGTTACTGTTGAATGATTGTTTAGTGAGTATAAAGTTCTAGGCTGGCAGATTTTGTCCCTCAGTACTTTGAAGATTTTATTTCCATTATCTTCCAGCATCTGTTATTGTTGATGAAAATCATGTTGTCAGTCTAATTCTTGTTCCTGTTAAGATAATCTGTTTTTTGTCTCTGGTTCTTTGTAAGATCTGCTCTTTGTCTTTGACGTTGTGCAGTTGCATTTTGGTGAGTATAGGAAACGATTTATTTTTACCTGCTCAGAACTTCTGGTACCTCCTAGATATGAGAATTTTTGTCTTTCATCAATTCTGGAAAATTCATGGCCATTATCTCTTCACATTTTGTCTCTTCCTAATTCTTTCCTTTTGGAGCCATCTGGAGCTGGTATATTGGACCATTTATTACTTCATGACTCTTAGTCTCTCTATTATATTTCCAACTTTTTATTTCTTTGAATTGCATTTTGGGTTATTTCCTCAGATACTGCTTCCATTTCAGTTTATTTAATTTTAAAATCACTGGCTTTATTTTAATCACACAACTTCTGATTTGGATCTTTTAAACTATGCCTTAGAAAAATCTTACTGTGCTATTATTTTATGGTGATTTTTTTCTCCTTTCCTCCCTTTAATCTTTCACCACATCAAACATACAGTCATGTGTTGCCTAACCATGGGGATATGTTCTGAGAAATATGTCATTAGGCAATTTCATCATTATGTGAACATAATCTGTCCTTACACAAACCTAGATGGTATAGCCTACTACACACCTAGGCTATATCGTACTTATTTTATGGGACCACCACTGTATATGTAGTCCACCGTTGATGGAAACGTTGTTATTCAGCACATGGCTGTACTTATTTTGTAGTGTCTCTTAGCTACACTTTTATTTCCAGTTCCTGCTCCCCTTTTTTGCTTCTGCCTCCTCTCCTTTGTACTAGTCTGCTCCCTAGTGTGTATTACATTTTTTTTCGGGTGACTCATCTTCAGTGGGAATTGTTTTTCTGTTGGAGTTCTGTGGGCTTTGTGTCAGGAAACTGTTTCTCTAGACAAATTTTGCATTGCTTCTGCCTAGAAGCTTAGCTACGTGTTCATAAAAACTGTTTTTGTCATATGTACATATGCTCCATTTAGCCTGGAAATGGAAGTTATAAATTAGTACTGCACTGGGTTGTTAAAGCAAAGTCCCCATAAAGAGGCACACCTTGGCAATCCTTCCTCCATTCAGTTTCAATCTCATGACATGCCCCTGGTTTCTTCTAGCCCCGATTCACATGATTCATTAGTTCTTCGAGGCTGCAGTGGTGTTTATGAGGCTCTTCATAATAATTCATAATGTCATAGATGTCTACCTACTTTTCCGCTACATTAGTTTACTATTGCTGCAAAACAAAATACCATAAACTTAGTGGCTTAAAACAATACCAACCTATTAGCATTTATTCGGGTCTCACTAGACCCAAGTCAAGTTGTCAGTTGGATGCATTCTCATCTGCAGGCTCTGGGAAAGACTCTGCTTCCCACCTCGCTCAGCTTGTTGGCAGAATCCAGTCCCTTGCAGTGGTTGGACTGAGACCCCCATGTATTTGAGCTGTCTCTCGGGATTGCTCTCAGTTCCTAGGGGCTGCTCTCAGGTTCTTTCCACATGGCCCCTTCCATCGTGAAAACCAGCAATGGAATATTTCTGTCATGTCCGCTATCTTCTCTCTGACTTCCCTTTCTGATTTCAGATGGAAAAAACTCTCTGTTTTAAAGGGTTCATAAGATGGGTTACTACTGCTTGGATGACCTGTCTATCTTAAGGCCAATTGATTAGTGACCTTAATTATATCTGCAAAATTCTTTTTGCCATGAAACATACCATAATCATGGGAGTAACACCTGGGGGTGAATGTCTTGGGGCCACCTTAGAATTCCTTCTTGTCACACTTGCCAATTACTGTTTGTTTCCTTGACCATTTTCTTTTTTTTTTATTGAGGAAGATTAGCCCTGAGCTAATATCTGCTGCCAATCCTCCTCTTTTTGCTGAGGAAAACTGGCCCCGAGCTAACATCCGTGCCCATCTTCTTCTACGTTATATGTGGGATGCCTGCCACAACATGGCTTGCCAGGCTGTGCCATGTCCGCACCAGGGATCCAAACCGGCAAACCCCGGGCCACCAAAACAGAATGTGCGAACTTAACCACTGCACCACTGGGCCAGCCTCCTTGACCATTTTCTTGACTGCGCCTTGAACCTCAGTAAAACTTGCATTTTAACATTCATCGCATACTCTTTCTTTGATTTTGATAGGTCTTGAAATATTACTTGTAAGTCTTTTGTTGTCTTTTATGGGTCAAAACTGTTTCCTAGAGCACAGAATCCATCACAGAAAAAGAAGTTATGGCAGATTACACAAAATATGTTGTAGGACTCATTTGACTCAGGGAAGCGTGTGTTACAAGGCATGGTGTGTTTTTTCCTGCACGGCCATGTGTCTGTTGGAAGGAGGGTCCCTGTATTAGTCAGCTAGGCTGGTCCCAGTCAAACCTGCTTATTCATCTTTGTATTCCTAGCATTTAGCACTGAGTTCATTTATAACAGGTGTTAAATAAATGTTTCTTGGAGAATGTTCTTTTTCTCTCTGTGGAACTTGAATATTTTTGTGTGTATCTACCTTGTCTTTGTTAATACCTAATTCCTTGACCCACATTAATTTTGTCCTTGCCTTTGGAACTAGTATTGTGTTTTCCCTCCTTCTCTCTCATTTTTTTTCGCTATTCACATTTGTTTGTCTTTTGAACGTCCAAGTAAAATTTCCTCCTAGTTAGTATTTATTTAGTAATTCCCATCCCATTGTTTTGTTACTCCTACAGAGAAGCCCTAATAAAAAGTTATTTTAGTTTTTATATTTTAGATGATTTTTGCTTTATAATGAGTATTAGAATCTATTACTGCCTTTTTTCTCGTTCCCCAAATATCCTTGCATATTTTTTGCAAATGAATTTCTTCTTTTTAGAGGAAGATTACCCCTGAGCTAACATCTGTACCCATCTTCCTCTACTCTATATGTGGGACGCCTGCCACAGCATGGCTTGACAAATGTTGCATAGGTCTGCACCTGGGTTCCAAACCGGCGAACCCCGGGCCACCGAAGTGGAACATGCAAACTTAACCACTGTGCCACTGGGCCGGCCCCTGCAAATGAATTTTATTAAGTACTTTAAAGCATTATGTTCAGTTTTAATTCATTCTTTGTTTCCTTTTTTTTTTTTGGTGAGGAAGATGGTCCCTGAGCTAACATCCATGCCAACCTTCCTCTACTTTGTATATGGGATGCCACCACAGCATGGCCATGTGTGGGTCCACACCTGGGATCTGAACCTGTGAACCCTGGGCCGCCAAAGCGGAGTATGCAAACTTAACCACTACGCTAGTAGGTTGGCCCCATTCTTTGTTTCTTTATTAACCTAACGTATTGTTATCTTTAATATCTATTGTCCTTCCAGCTTAAACAAACCTCCTCTTTCCATTCATTCATATCTTCCATTATCTCTACCAATACAGTTACACAGTTTTATAACTGTATTTAAAAAGAGATTCTCTGTCATATTTTCAGTCATTCTGCATATTTGTATGTTCCTGGCCATGCCTGGGAATGAGCTGTCTCTCATTAGTGTGCTTTCAGTCTGTGTATTTGTCTGCTATATATATATATATATATATATAACAGTGATGCTGTTGCTTCTAAGAGCTTGGCTAGTCTTCATCAACCTGGCTGTATTAACCCTAATGCTGATTCTTCTTTCATTAGCTTGATGGTTTAATGATGAGAAAACATCTCGTGTTACTCTCTCCACCATCTCCCCAATAATCTGATTCTTAGAAAATTGATAAAGGAGGGATTTGGCACGTTTTTCTGCCTGTATTTTCTCCTAGTTGTTCCCTGAACCACTCTTTTTAGCCTCGCAAAATCTGCTTACTCTCCATTCCACACAAATGCCCTCCCTGTGTTTAAAAACCAATGCTGGATCGTGTTTCCCTTAATTTTGCTTGCTCTCCTAATAGGAAGTCATTTTACACTGTAATTGTAAGGCATTATCTCTGGTGCCAGTAAATTCCTGGGTAACCCTCTGTGTTGATTGGCACAGGTTTTCTAGAACTTGTCTTACTTTATCAGCTTTCAGTGGAGAAAGTCAGAGCATAGAATAAGGGACTGAAAAATCACCACATTTTTCCATTCTTGGCTTGGCACCTGGCTGGATGTATTGTCTAGCTTTCCTTCGCCTTACCTCCTCATTCATTGGTGAGGATTTGGGTCTTGAGAGCCCTTTGCAGATGCAGGAGAACAGGTCTAACTCTCTTCTACCGGTACTTTCTGAGCTGCTTTCTTTTCAATACCACCCTCCAGGCTCAGGCAGGTCAGGGGGCAGGAGTGTGACTTGTGAATAGTTGATCACCTGCTTTGGCAAGACAGAGTGCCGAAAGAGAGAAGGATCAGGTAAAAGCAGCCCTGACTCATTCCCTTCTTTTATGTTCCTTACCCGCTGAAACTTAGAGGGTTGTTTTAGAGAAACTAGAAACTAACTTCTCATTGATAAGCCACAGAACTTCAACTGATTCAACCAGAATAGTCTATATACCTGTTGGGGATAACAATATCTGTCTTACCTCTCTCAAATTGTTATTGGAAGTCTCAAATAACATGAAATACATAAAATTGCCTTGTGAATAAAAGGACTATTATAAATGGCTATTATATTGATGATGGGGATGATGAATATTACAAACCATTTGTTTCCTTGTTATTAATAGGGTAGATTCTTACTGATAACGTTCTACCTTCTTTCTGTTTTGTTCCTTTTCCTTCATAGGGAATAAGTGAATAATTGTTTCCTTAATGTCAGAAAGTTAAATTCTAAAGGAAAACTTTTTGACCAGCCAATCATAGGCCTGCTGATAAATAGAATGGAAAGATTGAGCGGTCTCAGAAATGATGCACAGTTTGCCTGATTTGGAAGTTTAGTAATTACCAGCTGTCATCAGAATTTGCCACAAAGCAGATTCACTTTCATTGACACACAACACATTTGGCCCTCAAATATGACCTCCCTAGAACTTACTGGCTTGCCTGCACAGTTGCTGGCAGACGGCATCTGCACTCTTGCTAGCCTTCCCTTTCGCGTGTTTTCCTTTTTTTTTTTTTTGAGGAAGATTAGCCCTGAGCTAACATCTGCTGCCAATCCTCCCCTTTTTCGCTGAGGAAGACTGGCCCTGAGCTAACATCCATGCCCATCTTTCTCTACTTTATATGTGGGACCTACCACAGCATGGTTTCCCAAGCGGTGCCATGTCCGCACCTGGGATCCAAACCCGTGAACCCCGGGCCTCCAAAGTGGAACGTGTGCACTTAACTACTGCACCACCGGGCAGGCCCCTCGCATGTTTTCTGAAGGTGATAATTTAGTTATTATGGTGCAGGACAAAGCATTTAGGCTTTCTCCCCTATTAGGTAAGAATTGAGTTTAGGGAGAAATAAAAGTACTGAGCCAATTGAAAGCTACACTATTCCCATAATTGGGGAGACTGTTTATAGTCCCATGGTGTACACTCAAGATTTCATCTTCTAAAATTTTTCTTCTTAATGTAGGAACAGTGTCCCCAGGAATATAAAACTGTGGCGTTATTTACAGTACAAGGGCTGTGATACAGTGTCTTAATCTGTAGTAGTTTAGAAAAGATGGTAAAATGTTTACTCTAGCAATTCGTGCATAAATAAATATAAATATAAATGTCTTTTACCTTTTCTTCCTCACAGCACATACTCTTTCGCTGAATATTGTCTATCCATCTTTTGAATTGTTCTCTTATCTGTTTTATCCAGTTACCCCTAAAATGAGCAGGAAATCACCACATTCCTTTCTAGCACTCTTTCTTTGACTCCTTGAGTCCAAGATGCTCAGACGATACACCTGTGTCCTGCAGTTGCCCCTGAGGCTGAAGCCTGCCTCAGCCAAGAGAGTTTTTGTCAAAGTAGTGGCTGATAGAGCAAGGAAGGAAGAATCATAAAAAGAAGACAACATCCTCTGGCAGGCCCAGTGGCCAAGTTGAAATAGAAATATAGCTGTCTTGTTTGAGTCCACTTCTTCTGAAAAGCAGGAGTTTGCCAACTAAGTTTTGTTAGTCAGTTAACCACAAATAGGACAAACCATAAATACAGCCTGTGCTTAGTAGCCTGTGGGAAAATGCTGTCCAGAAGCTCCATTGGGTCTTTGGAATTGGGCCCCCTTTGAGCTATTTTCATTTCCTTCAGACAAGAAAGGGGCAACTTACTTTTTTCTGAGCCTGCAGAAGCATTTCACTCCAGGATGATTTATAAAAACCAAATATCAGAAACAATCTAATTGCCTAGCAATGAGGAAATGGTGAAGTGAATTATAATAATCACCTCAATGAGATGTGGCAAAATAACAAAAAAGAATAATAAACAAAAATGTAACAATGAAGGATAATTTTTGTGATAGAATATTAAGTGAAAATAAGACCTATATTCCTCTAAGATAACAGCTTTGCTAAAGTATATGTATACTTATTGAGTAAACTGAAAGAGAACCTAAGAGAAGAAAATAGCCATTCATTAGTATGATTTGATTGTAATTATTTTAATGTATGTTTTTGTCATGCTATTTAAAGAGCGATTTATTTCATTCACGCATATTCCATCCAGACAATGTGCCAGAGCTTGGGGACACAGATATAACCAATAAAAAGTGATTTATCTGGGGTGTACCTCTCCAGGGATTTGCAATATATTTTTAAAAATCACCCTTATTCCCTTGATCAGAAATTTTAGCTCCAATATAATGCAGCAGCCAAGGGGCAGCAAAGTTTCAGTCACCAGTGTTGTCTTTCATAGTTCATCGTTGCTTTTTAGTTCAAAAACTAGTAGCAGCCATGATAAAGCATCGCCATTCAACATCTATAACTTATGACGAAAATGTACCATATCCTGGAATGGATGTCTCACAAGTTCTGGTCCTTTGTCATTGATTCCACCTTGGTTCTGGCTTGGCTGGCTTCCTTTGGGCAGACATGAAAGAAAATCCCCAGTATCTGGACACCTGAGTTATTCTTTCTTCTCACTGTAAGATGGTTGGCTTTTTTCACCCTTAAACTTAAAAAATGCCCTCTGCTCTAGATACTCCATGGGGTCAGTAATGGGACAAGGTGGGCACATTTCAGAAAGTCCTTCTTTTGAAAAGTACAAAGGATGGTGTTATGGGTTGAACAGTATCCCTCCAAAAGTATATGGTGAAGTCCTAACCCCCCGAACCTGTGAATGTGACCTTATTTGGAAATAGGGTCTTTGCAGATGTAATCAAGTTAAGATGAGGTCATTAGGGCAGGTCCTTAATCTAATATGATTGATGTCCTTATAAGAAGAGCGAAATTTGGACGTAGAGGCATACAGGGAGAATGCCTTGTGACAACAGAGGCAGACACTGGAGTGATGTGGCTGCAAGCCAAGGAATGCTGATGACTGCCAGCCAGCACTGGCAGCTAGGAAGGGGCAAAGAAGGATTCTACCGAGTTTCAGATGGAGCGTGGCTCTGCTGACACCTTAATTTCAGACTTCTAGCCGCCAGAGCTGTGAGAATAAATTTCTCTTTGTTTTAAGCCACCCAATTTGTTGTACTTTGTTACAGATGACCCAGGAAACCAATACAAATGGTTAATGCAGGGATTGTACTAAATAAATGAACACTTTGGTGAGCACCTGATGGGGACTTAGAAATGGACAGGCGTTCTGGACGTGGTCAGGTTTTTAAGAGCCTGCAGGACAACTATGCTTCAAAACTTTTGTTTGAATCAAATGTGACATATTAAAATTAAAACAATTTAAAGAAGAGAACTTACAGGCTAGAAACAGGAAAACATAAGGTTACTTAGAGAAATTATTGCATTGAAAGAAAAGAATAAAAAGTGGGAAAATTTAGAAAATTAAAATACATGACGTTTCTATCCAGTACTTACTCTAAAACCAGTTAGACTTTATAAAAGCAAAAATCCACTAATTTACTTACATAAGAAATTTAGATTTTTAAATATATTGTTTTTTAGGAAGGTAGATGCCATTGTATGATGTTTTTATTGCCTATGTTCTCCAGTCATTGGGACACGCTTTCCAGCACCACATGTGCTAGAATTGGTATAAAATCGGGAAACAAGGATGAATGTCTAATTTTTCAATAGGACAATTAGTTCATTTTACTAGGAGTATAATGCTCCTACATTCAGGGTATCTCCTCAGTAGTCTACTGGTGAACATTTATGCTGTTATTTGTGGTCTTTTTTTAATAATTTTTGAATAGTGAATAAAAATGACACAATTAAATGTTCCTCTTTCAGATCATCTGAGGGTATTAACAAACAGTTTGTTAGATCATTATATGTATTTTAAGACGATGATGTTGGTCCCTGAACTGGAACTACCAGTTAGATTGCTTGGAATCCTGGCCTCTTTCTCCAGTGGCAGACTAGCCAAGATTATCATGGTCCCTGATGTAAACCCAAGTTTTCAGCTACTTCTCCTGTTGGTTTCTTCATTCTGCCAGGGCCACAGCTCATGACCTAGGTAGGCTCTTTGCTGTGGATCCCTCACTCTGTCATTCATTCTGATCTCTTTATCAGACAATGATTATGTCTTCTGGAAGTAAGGAAGGCAGGAGGGCAGGAAGGCAGGAAGGAAGGACGGAGAGAAGGAAGGAGGAAAGGAAGAAAGGATGGAAGGAAGGAAAAGAAATACGGTCATCAGGACCTAACCATCCTCCCTCCCAGTTTACTCTTAGTGTGGTTCTCTCCATGGCTATGACTGAGCTCTAAGTCCTCAGCAGAAATTTTGAATAGGAAATCGTTACCTCCAGTTGACAATGATCTCTAATTGTTCTGTCACCCATGGTGCATCTTTCCATTGTACACCTAAGAATGTCTTGGGAGAGCCTGTCAGCTTATGATGGTTATAGCATTCTGTTGACCTAACAGCATCATAACAATAGCCGTCTAAAAAGAGGATGAAGTCCTCTTTTGTTACTAAAGATATATTACATATTATCCTATAGAGAATTTGGAAAACACAGAAAAGTAGAAAGAAGAGAAAAAGAATTGAGTTCCGCTGGCCTAAGCTACTCTTTGAAAGACCACACAGTGAATGAATTGTCCATTGCTTCCTTTTTGAAGTGCTAATGAATTATCTGTTCAATATAACTCACTCTAGAATGCTGCTAGAGTTTAGCACCCAGGTTTCAATCTGCAATTTCTAGAAATTACCATTATTCCCTCTTGAAAATCAGAACATCTTGAACATCTCTTTTTCTCCTAGAACCTTTCTTTTTCTCTATAAATCTGCACAGGTTACCAAGACTAATTACACAGTCAAACCTGCAAATTTTTTGTGTATCTTGGGACATCCTTTATCTGGGCCTCCCACTGGAATATAACCTTCTCAAGGGACATTTCTGTTCCCCACTATGTTCCCAGAACCTAGAATATTGCTTTGTCTATGTAGGTACTCAATATGATTTTTAAAAAATAACAGCTTTATTGAGATATAATTCACATACCACAAAATTCACCCTTTTAAGTTTGCAATTCAGTGATTTTTAGTATATTCACAGAGTTATGCAGCCATCACTGTATCTAATTTCAGAAATCTTCATCACCTCATTTAAAAAACCTCATATCTACCAAGCAGTGCTTCCCATGAGTCCCTGGCACCACTAATTTACTATCTGTTTCTATGGGTTTGCCTATTCTGGGCGTTTCATATGAATGGAATCATACAATATGTGTGTGGCCTTTTGTGACTGGCTTCTTTCACTTGACGTAATGTTGTCAAGGTTCATCCATGTTGTAGCATGTACCTCATTTTTTTAATTGCCAAATAACATTCTGTCTTATGAATATACCATGTTATGTTTATCCGTTCTTAAGTTGATGGATATTTCATTATTTCCACTTTTTGGCTACTGTGAATAATGCTGCTATGAAAGTTTGTGTACAGGGTTTTGTATGGACATATATTCCCAGTTCTCTTGAGTATATACCTAGTGGTGGGATTGGTAACTCTATGTTTAACCATTTGAAGAACTGCTAAACTTTTTTCCAAAGTGGCTATACAGTTTTACACTCCTAGCAGCAATGTCCAAGGGTTCCAATCTCACCACATCCTCTACAATAGTCTTTGTTAGACTTTTGGTTATAACCATCTTGGTAGATATGAAGTGGTATCTCATTTTAGTTTTGGTTTGCATTTCTCTAATGACTAATAATGTTGAGCATCTTTTCATGTGCTCATTGGCCCATTGTATATCTTCTTTGGAGAAATGTCTATTCAGATCCTTTGCCCATTTTTTAACTGGGCTATTTGTCTTTTTGTTGTTGAGTATAATTCTGGATACAAGTCCTTTATCTTTATCAGATATATCATCTATAAATATTTTCTGCCATTCTGTTGGTTGTGTTTTCACTTTCTTGATAGTGTTTTTTGGTGAGGAAGATTGACCCTGAGCTAACATCCATGCCAGTCTTCCTCTATTTTCTAAGTGAGACGCCACCACAGCATGGCTCAGATGAGCGGTGTGTAGGTCAGTGCAGGGGATTTGAACTTGTGAACCCCAGGCCACCAAAGTGGAGTGCATGAACTTAACCACTATGCCACTGGGAGAGCCCATTGATGGTGTGTTTTGAAGCATAAAAGTTTAAAATTTTAGTGATGTCTATTTTATCTAGTTTTCCTTTTGTTTCATGTCTTTTTGGTGCCTTATCTAAGAAACCATTGCCTAATCCAAGGTCACATGATATACACCTGTTTTATTCTAAGAGTTTTATAGGTTTAGCTTTTACATTAGGTCTTTGATGCACTTTGAGTTAATTTTCATATGTCGTGAGGTAGAGGTTCAACTTCATTCTTTCGCATGTGGATATTCAGTTTACCCAGAACCATTTATTGAAAATACTATTCTTTCCCCTATTGAATTGTTCTGGCACCCTTAACTGCAGATCAGTTGACCATAAATGTAAGGATTTACTTCTGGACTCTCAATTCTGTTCCATCAATCTATTTGTCTATCCTTATGCCAGTACCACACAGTCTTGATTAGGAGCTTTGTAGTAAGTTTTGAAACTGGGAAGTGTGAATCCTCCAAATTTGTTCTTTTTTTTCAAGATTGTTCTGGATATTCTGGTTACCGTGTCTTTTCATATGAATGTTAGGATCAACCTGTCAATTTCTGCAAAAAAGGCAGTCATGATTTTGACAAGAATTACATTGAGTCTGTAGATCAGTTTGGGGAATATTGCTATCTTGATCATATTGAGTACTGCAATTCATAAACACGGGATATCGTTCCATTCATTCAGGTCTTCTTTAATTTCTTTCAGCAATGTTTTGTAGTTTTCAGTACACAAGTCTTACACTTCCTTTGTCAAATTTGTTTCTAAGCATTTATTCATTATGATGCTATTGTAAATGGAATTGTTTTCTTAATTTTATTTTTGTTTGTTCATTGCTATAGAAATACAATTGACTTTTATATATTGATCTTAATATTCTGCAACCTTGCTGAACTGTAATCATATTTTTGTGGACTCCTTAGGATTTTCTATATAGGAGATCATGTCATCTGCAAAGAGAAGTAGTTTTGCTTCTTTCTTTCAAGTCTGCATGCTTTTATTTCACTTTCTTGCCTAATTGTCCTAGCTAGAACCTTCAGTACAATGTTGAATAGAAGTAGAGATAGCAGACATCCTTGTCTTGTTCCTGATCTTAGGGGAAAAGCCTTTAGTCTTTCACCATTAAGTATGATGTTAACTCTGGGTTTTCATAGATTCTGTTTATCAAGTTGAGGAATCAATAAATATTTGAGAATTAATAAGTTTTTAATATAGTCATTTATATATTCTATATGCTTTTTGGATCTTGTTAATAAATCCATCCTTACTCAGAGGTTGTAAAGATGTTCCTGCTACATTTTCCTTTAATAGTTTTAAAACTTTGAGTTTCACAGTTAGGTCTTTAATTCATCTAAAATTTATTTTGTATATGGTATGAGGTTAGCATGATAACTTTATCATTTATCTGGAAAACCAATTTTCTCAGCGCTATTTCTATTCTCATTTTTATTGCCAAGTCTACTTGGCAGGCAATTTGATAGAAACATAAACGGAAAACAGAAATTGTTACCGGATGCCGCATTATACAACTTTTAAGACTGAGCAGAAACTTTGAATAGGACAGGATCATGTGGGGAACCACCACAGGTTCCACTGTTCACTCCACATTTCATTGCACATAGAAGGAAATCAAGAGGGAGCTGGAGCTTCATTTCCAACATCCAAATCTCACTTGAGTGTATTTCATTGGTTCTAAATTGAATCCAGAACCCTAAGTGCAAGGAAGTCTGAGAAATATAATTTTTACCTTTCCATCCCTGCTCTATGAGGGGTGAGGGTAAGAGATATATGAAGATGTGCAAATAGATTCTGAGTGTCAAGGTTCTTCCAATTATCTTCTAATCGGTCATTTTCTATTTTCTTTCTGACCTTTTCCTCTTCTGCACTACATTTAGCTGTCACTGTTTCTTGTTTATCATGTCACTCATCTTTCTTTCTCAGATTCCCTTTTTGCCGTAGTACCCCCTCAGGAAGGTTTTTCATTGAATATAACGGTGATAACATTCTGAGTTTCAAATGTCCAAAAATATATCTATTCTGCCTTCACATTTGACTAAGTTTTGTGCAACAAAGAGATTCAAAATAGTTTTTCTTTAGAATTTTGATCCCTCCATTGCCCTCAAAGTTCCATTGCTGCCAATGAGAAATATGTTACTCTGCATTCTGTTTTTTTTTCTTTTGAAGTTAATGTACTTTTTTCCTCTACGGGAGATTTTAGAGGATTTCCTTTACTTTTGGAGTCCTTAAATTTTATCAAGATATCTGGGTCATATCCTGCTTATACTCTGTGGACACGTAATCTGAAGACTTCTTTTTCATTTCAAGGAAATTTTATTCTGTTATTTCTTTACTTGTTTCCCTCTATTGACTCAGTTCTTTTTTCCTAGAATCCCTTTCTTTTAGCTGGATGGTAGAAATTCCGGACTTGTCCTCATGCCTTCTAACATTTTCCCATATCTTCTATCACTTTGTCATTGTGTGTGTGTGCATTTGTACACTAGGAGAATTTCCTCGACTCTACCTATTAGATCTTTAACGTGCCTTCAGCCACGTAGAAAGGATGCTCTGGAACCAAATTGCCTGGGTTTGAATTCTGACTCTGCCACTTTCCGGCTGTTTCACTTTGAGCAAGTGAATTAAACTCTTTGACACTGTTTCTTCATGTGTAAAATGAAGAAAATAAACACACCTACGTCACTGGGTTGGTTTGATGATTAAGTATGTTAGTAGATTTAAAGTGTGAAGAACAGCCTGGGCCTGCCACATAGGAACTACTCAATATATATTACCTGCTAGTATTATCAGCAATTATTCCACCTGTTCATTAAGTTTTTATTTTAGTAATCCTATTTTGAACTTCCAAGAACTTTCTATTATTCTCTGATTTTTTTCCCCCTCTTTTGTAGCAGTCTGTTTTTATTTTATGGAGGCAGTATCCTCTCAAATCTTTCTGAGGATTTTAGATACTATGTGTAAAATTTTTCTTTGTTCTTTAACCTGACCTGTTTAATGATCATGGGCCTTCTTTTTTGTGCTGTTTTCTTTTATTTCTCAAGTATCTTGCAGTCCTTGGTTGCCTATTCTTTTTGGTTTATCAAGAACTCTACTGGTTAGGATATTTGGCTGCTTTCCTTCTGTAGCTGTCCGCTCACTGATTGAATGGGAAGTTAACTGTGGCATCTGAGTACATGGGTGAGCAGTGTCTGGGCAGGTTTCCCTCTGGTGTGGGTGGGTGGGAACTACCCAGGTTGCCCGAGAGCTCTGCTCTATAGGTGCCGTCTCCTTGCAGGGCAGAGCCGTGTGTCTCAGATTCTGTGGGCTCTCCTCTTTTCATATGCCCAGGGCTGCCACTAAAGCCCTATGCAGGCAGAACTCACTCTCCTCAGAGAGAGGTTCTCTGGCTTTACTTAAGATCTGTTTTCTTTTAAGGCATCTCCCAAAGATTGTGTGATGGCTCATTCCATCTCTGCATTCATTGGCTCAGGCTTGGAGCTTCTCCTGGGCTCCCTCTGAAGGTCCTATGCTTCCTCAGTTTCTAGGGAATGGATTTTCTCTTTCTCCATCAGTTCCATGCCATCTGCTTTCTATCTTCCAGGAATTCTTTAAAATTTCTAGTCAATCAGTAGTTGTCATTCTCATTTTTCTAGTGTTATAGTTTATTTTCTTTCATCTGTTCATAGTCCTGCCTGCCCTCCCCCTTTCTTTTATTTTTTATTTGTCAGTGGGAACATGGGAAAGAGGGTAAAGAGAATGTCCAGTCTGCCATCTTGAACTAGAAAGTTTTCTTTTTATTCTCAGCTTGCCAAAATTCTATTCATGAAGCTAATTTCCCCCAGAAAGATTAATGTGAATATACTGGCTGTGTGTGCTGTGTCTCTGGACAGTCCTTGGAATGATGATGACCCTTGTCTCCAGGACCTGGCTCTTTAGAGAGCTCAGATACTTTGAACAGCAAGAGTGGAACCGTCCCTCTTGAATGAACACCTGGGGACTTGGTCTATTACTACCGAATCCTGCTTCTCCCAAGCTTTGATGATAAAGTAGATGTAAGTAACTATTATTAGAGAACCATAGGACAAGCAGCTGTGCCATATATCTCCCATCCCACCATCTGTCAATGGTGCCTAAAATGCCCTTTGATCATCAGCAGTCTCCATATGAAAGTGCTAGCCTCCTCGGAAAGAATAAGACCTTAAGGCTTAAATAAATAACAGTCTACACCTTTGCCTTGAAGCTTGGGTTTACTGAAACCTGAAGGAAGGGAATCGATGGAGGGGATGCGGAGGACGCAACTGAGACTCCCTAAAATGGAAGACAGGCATAATTATACACTTCTCAGTTTTTCTATGTGCCAGCTCTGGCTGGTATCATATTGCTTCTGTTTCTTGCTTTGAAGTGAAATACCAAAGAGAATTGGCAGGAGGAAGTCACTTCTTTGCCGGCACAGGCATAATGGATAGCAGTTCTTTAGGGATAGGTTGAGGATAGAAAAAATGAGAACACAATTGTGGATTGTCAGCATTTCCTTCAGGGTACAACAGGAGAGGCCCTCATATTTGGAATCCTCCTAGATAAGATTAAAACCAAGCTCTGGAGTGCTACAGCCCTGCTACAAAAAGGACTTTTTAAAAAATTTCTGAAGTAGAATTGCATATTTTTTCATGTCTGAATGTCGAGCTCAAGAAGCTTGACTCTCCTACTCCCCACCACAACATTGATAAAGTATATTGAAAATAAATTGCCAGCTTTCTTAACCAAGGAGATACAGAACAGGATTTCAAACCAATTAATCTGGCAGAGTTAGAATTAGCAGCGATTGGAATCCACTTAATTGTCGTTTTAGTCAGTTGGTACTTTTAATGATGTTGGAGCTGTGCTGGGTTTTCTCTGGCTGAAGCAGCCGAGGAATTGCTGCCGTGTGATTTGCAACTCTGCTGACAGTAAAATGTGGCACTCTCCGGACCAGAAGGCATTATTTTATTTTAAGTTTTTCCCCCTTGTACATTAAGCCCTCCCTGCAGCTCCATCTGACCAGGTGAGAAATGTTGTTTATAGAATCGTTTGAAGATAGGCCTGTCCCTCCCCTTACACACATCCCCTCTCTCCTGCTCAAATTCATCACTCAGCGATTCTCGCCTCTCTTCTCTTTCTTTTCTATTTACGCTTACTCCCTTGGTGGAGTTAACCAGTCTTGTGGCTTTGAATGACAACTGTATGGTCATGACTCCCAGGTTAGATCTCCAGCTCCTCTCTTCTCTGAACTCCAGATGTATTGATCTTGTGGCCTGCTCAGCAGTTCCACTTGGATGTCTTGCATTATTCCCCATTTTGGGTCATGGCAACCCCATTCTTCCAGTTCCTCAGTCATCCTGGGCTCTTGTCTTTATCTCAGACCCTCCATCCTATTCAATCCGCGGATGCTGGCGGCTCTCCCTTGAGAATACGTCAACCTGACTCCTTCTCGGGACCTTCACTGCTACGACATGGTACAAGACACCATCCTCCCACACCATTACGCAGGGACCTCTGCCTTGTCTCTCTACTTCTGCCCTGGCCCCTCCCACTCTCTTTCCAACATGGCAGTCGAGGGAGCTAATCCCGCAACACTTCCCATCTCAGAGGGAAAGCAGAAGATCCTTTATATGACCCTCAAACTGCAGTGTGGCTTCCCAATGCCTCCCTAACCTCACCTTCTGGTGCTTTCTGCTCTTCTAGCCATGCTGACCTGGCTGTTCCTGGAACACACGGGCATGCTCCCTCCTCAAAGCCTTTGCATTTCTCGTTCTCTCTGCCTGGGACTCCTTTCTTTCAGACATCCACACGATTCATTCTCGCATCTCTTTTTAAGTCTTTGTTCCAGTGTGACCCTCTAAGTTTATTACTTCTTCAGCAGTGTCTGATCTGCTGTTTAACCCATCCTCTGAGCTTTGGAAGCAAAAGTGTTATGTTTTTATTTTTGGAAGTTATACTTGGTTATTTTTCAAATCTGCCAGAGTCTTTTTTTGTGTATAAATCTTAAACCTTACTATTTCCTTAAATGTTTTAGGCATCTTGTTTTATATTTGTGTGCCAGAATTTCATTATCTGAAAATCTTGGGGACCTAATTCTCTTGCATTTCTTCTCTGTTGCCTTTCTTCATGGTGCCTGCGTTTTGTCATTTTGAATTCTAAATTCAGGTGTGTCTGGTTTGTCTCTGAGGGTTTAGGAGAGTTCTTCCAGAAAGGTTTATAATTGCCTCTGCCAGGTACCTGCGGTAGTGGGCACTACCAACCCAGGAACACTTTAAGTTAATTTCTCCCTTTGAGGTTTGTTGCACTAAACTTGTCATGAACAGTTGAGCCCAAACATGTGAGAGGCAAACCTGTGGCTGCCAGTTCTCAAGGGAGAATTTTTTCTTCACTCAGAGCCCAGTGGCCGGATTTTTTTTCTAGTTCACCCTTTCACCCACAAGGATCTCTCTCTTAAAGGTTCCTGGCTTTATGAGGCACTTTAATTCCAACCCCGCAACTTGAATGGGCCCAAAGCTCTGACTTCTGTCCTGTCTGTATCCATTAAACTCACGTCGCTGGGTTCTAGAAATCTGCAGGTATCTCTGGCAGCTGCCACTTCAGCATCAGCTTCCTGTTTGTTTTTGGCCTTGGGAGATTTCCCTTATTTTCTTGTGAGTGCACCTATATATTTAAAAAGGTGTTTATTGTATTTTCCTCAACAATCTCGATATTTTATTCCTTTGTCATTTTACAAAAATCTGGACTTTTCTCATATAGATTTAATGGTGTATTTTCTGTTTATAATCTCTGTCTTTCATGTAATACCGAATCATGGACTTCATGGTAATACATGAATATTATAGATCCACGGGATACACAATAATATTTAATCATACCCTAACATTGGACATTTGGAATTCTAATTTACTATTAATAATATTATATTTTTAATATTAATCGGACTAAATTTATTAAATTTAAAAGATTGCTTTTTGGGGCCGGCCCAGTGGCACAGAGGTTAAGTTCACACATTCCGCTTCTCGGTGGCCCGGGGTTCGCCTGTTCGGATCCCGGGTGGGGACATGGCAGGGCTTGTCAAGCCATGCTGTGGCAGGCGTCCCACATATAAAGTAGAGGAGGACGGGCATGGATGTTAGCTCAGGGCCAGTCTTCCTCAGCAAAAAGAAGAGGATTGGCAGTAGTTAGCTCAGGGCTAATCTTCCTCAAAAAAGAAAAAGATTGCTTTTTATTTTGAGGTTATATCCTTCCTACTTTTGTGATACTAAAATATCAGTTTTTTCCTTTTTTTGTGTGTGAGGAAGATTGGCCCTGAGCTGACATCTTTTGCCAATCTTCCTCTGTTTTATGTGGGATGCCACCACAGCATGGTTTGATGAGCAGTGCTAGGTCTGTGCCTGGGATCTGAACCTGTGAACCCCGGGCCACTGAAGCGAAGTGCACGAACTTAACCACTATGCCATGGGGCCGGCCCCCTAAAATATCAATTTTTTTAATGAAATTATGGTAAACCAGGTTTTTGACTTATTTGTTTAAATGTCTTTACTTAACCATCCTTTCATCTATCCCTTAGATGAAAGGATCTTTTTAAGTTCCTTTTTAATTTGGCATTTTATTTATTTCTTGATAATAAGAGTGATGAGTTTCACTTACTGAGAAACATTTTGCAGTTTTGTCATTACATTTGGGAAAAAAATAGTGATAAATATATAAAAAACTAAGCAAGCAGCCAACGGAGACATTTATTAAGCACAAGAAGGACAAAAGTTTTTAAAAGAAAGATGTATGATTATATGTGGTTCATTAGTGAAGAATAGTTAGTTATAATAAAGTAAACACTTATGGGAAATAAGTTATTTAAAAAGTCCATGTTGCATCGTGTATGAGTTTTTAGAAAATAAACTGTCATAAAGAACCTTATTAAAAATTCTACTGCATAAGAAATTGTCAAGTAAATTATTCACCTTAAAAACATCAAGATAAATTGAGCTTTTGTGGTGTTTGATACAATGAATTTTTAAGAATACCTTGAGAGGATCATGCTGAATTTTTTTTTTTAAAGATTTTATTTTTCCTTTTTCTCCCCAAAGCCCCCTGGTGCATAGTTGTCTACTTTTAGTTATGGGTCCCTCTAGTTGTGGCATGTGGGACACCGCCTCAGCATGGCCTGATGAGTGGTGCCATGTCCGTGCCCAGGATCTGAACTGGTGAAACCCCAGGCCACCACAGTGGAGCGTGCGAACTTAACCACTTGGACACGGGGCCAGTCCCCGTATCAATCATTTTTGTAAAGCCTTGTATCCAAAGAGTATTTCAACAGACAAAGGGTCATTAACATTTACAGCAGCAAATAATATCTTCTGTGGAAGAGTCTGGGGGAAATTATTCACTTTGACAATGTTTTCTTGGGCTTTTGTTCCTTCTAGAAAGCACTATTGTGTTTAGGAACTGTGTATCATACTTACAGAAGAAATTCACTTTTTTGTTTGTTTGTTTTTTGTGAGGAAGATTGGCCCTGAGCTAAGATCTGTTGCCAATATTCCTGTTTTTGCTTGAGGAAGATTGTCGCTGAGCTAACTTCTGTGCCAATCTTCCTCTGTTTTATGTGGGATGCTGCCACAGTGTGGCTTGATGAGCGGTGCTAGGTCTGCATCCCAGATCTGAACCTGCGAATCCTGGGCTGCCAAAGCGGAGGGCACAAACTTGACCACTGTGCCACCAGGCCAGCCCCTCATATTTTGACCATATGCTTTTTTGCATTAAGAGGGACTTCCTCTCTGACATACTGAATATAAATGGACTATAAAACTATGAAGTAGCCAAGAGGGAGAATGTAGGGAAGGAAATGTGTGTCTATGTAAACGTGAGAAAGAGAGAGTTTGAAATGGAGAACTCAAGAAATAATGATATAAACAGTATTTTACAAAGGAGAGTGCAAGTACGAGACAGAAGAGTTGAAAGTGTTGAAAGTAGCTGGTTGCGCCTTCAGAGTAGGCCTTGGGGGTGGGGAGCGGGGGCAGGAAACTGTGGTTTGGTAGTACTATCTGCCTGTAAAACTGATTCACTTAAAAATGTTTAGAGGCAACATCACGTTATCTAAAATAAAAACACATAAAAACATGCTCTGTGAGAGTTCCTGCTCCCAGCCGTGTCTCCTACCTGCTCAATTTCCCTTTTCCTCCCCTCCACATATACCACTTCTCTTAGTTTATTTTATCGTCTTCTGTGATTTCTTTTTGCAAATTTGTACAAGCAAGTAGGAATCCTGTCTTCTTCACAAAGGTATCATGCTGTAAACACTGACCGTGCTTGCTTTTTTCACTTTAAAACCTAAAGATCTTTCAGTAATATCAGTGTGTGTGTGTATAATGTATATGTACAGTGTGTATATATACATATGTGTATATTATGTACATATGTATAATGTATGTACATATATACACAAACATATTTATCCACACATATATTGTACATATGTTATATATTATACATATGTGTCCATATAGTCTGTGTATATGTGTGTATAGTATATATGTACATATACATATATAAGTATATATGTGTGTGTATAAAATTATTTTTTTATAGCTGCATACTATTCTATTACTTGGATATATCATAATTTGTTAAACCAGTCTCCTGTCAATTGATATTTAGGTTATTTCCAATCTTTCCTTATTAACAATGCTGCAATGTACGTATATCATTTTGCATGTATGCAAATAAAAACCAAGGTAAAAAAGATGTATAATGTAAAGTAATTCATGTTAAAAATTCATAATAATTTGAATCTAAAAATTGTGTGTCACAGTTAACTTTTACCTATCCAAGGGGAGATTTACCATTCATTTATTCATGTATGCATTCATTCAATAAATTTGAGCTCCTATCATGTACCAAGCCCTCTTCTAGTTTCTGGGGATAGCATTGCAACCAAAGGTCATGCCCTTGTGGTTCACAGCACGATGCTTTGAGAACTAGGCTTTGAGATGCTGAGTGATGATGGCACTGTGAGGTTACTTGGCAGAGAGGAAGAGTGACAGGGAGAACAAGGCCATTCATTCTGCTATACCTAATTGCTGGGATTTTCTATAATAAACATTTATTGTTTTTGTAAATTAGAAGACAACCCAATTAATTTTTTTTTTAATGGAGAGAGGCACATAAGACAGCACAGAATAGTGGAAAGAACAATTCCGGACACACTTCACACTTGGACTGGATTCTAATTTTTGGATATCTTAGCCTTTTTGAGCCTCAGTTTCATCATCTGTAAAATGGGGATGATGATCTGTAATTGGGGGATTTTTCAGAGGATTAAAACTAATGCGTGTAAAGTGTTGGGGACATTACGAAATAAAATTTCATAACATTTTTACAAATGTTAATTGTCCTTTTAATACTTGTGGTGATAATCTAGCCTTGGGACATCTCCCGAAGAAGGAGCAATGACATCAGCTTGGAGGCTGGGTTTGGGAAGCAGAGGAAGCCTTCTTAGAAGAACTGGCTTTTGAGCTGGATATTGGCAGGGTAGGGCAGAGAGCACAGGGAGATTGGTGGATGTTAGAAAGAAGACTGGGAGGAGGAGGGCATGGAGAGGGGTGTGACGGATTTGCTCTCTGTCCTGGCATATTTCAGGAATTTTTATCACTGACTCCTGTCACCATTTGAACCAATCTGTGCAATATGCATGCAATTCACCATAATCGTGGGAGACCTGCCATGGGGCCATGGGGTTGTTCTTACTTACTTGACCTGAGTTTATTGCTCACAGCTACTACAGTGACTTTTTCTAAGATCAAAAGTGAACTCAACTGCATGAAATGGAAAGAGAAATACATGAGTAATATATTTCTTCCTATTCGCCACAGGATAGCTCTGGGCAAACCTTACCAAAAAACAAGGCAGTTAGGAAGTAAATATCAGAAATGTTGGATTCTGGCTGTCACATACTGGATTTTTTTTCATTCACTCAGCTCCAGCTGAGATGAAAGCTGTCTGCTGGCTTTGAAAACTAATTTGTTTCAGAGAACCATGGTAATTCTCTCTCTTTGAAATAGGGATTACTGAATTTAAAAATTGAAAATTGAAATACGAATACATATCTTTTTTTCAGTGACTTGTTTTCTAGGTCTTTCCCTCATTTTGGTTCTTTTTTTCACTTGAATGATGGTAACGCCCTGTGTTCTTTCTCTTAACAAGTTGTTCATGCTTACATGAAACGATTTCATAAATCACTGGGGATTCAGCATATTGACTGAATCTGGGTCAAGCTGTTACTTCTTTGAGTGAAGTATAAATGTCAACTCTTTCTCTCCATAGTGTTGTGTGTCGAGCCTCCTCTGGCGAGAGATATATACTGGTTGTAGTTCTAACTAGCTGCCCAGGACTGCCTGGGCATTTTCTCAGAGCTGCGGTTGCCTGACAAAATACAGTACAAATGTGTCCTAAATGTCGCATAATAAAAAAATTATTTGTTATTTGTCTGAAATTCACATTTAATTGGGAATCCCATATCCTTATTTGCTAGATCTGGCTGCCCTACTCACCCCATCCGCCTCTGTGTTATAAGCAGAGGCATTCCCTTCTTGAGGGTGACCTTATGTGGGCTCTCTATCGTGTTATTTTCTGAGGCTTTTGATGCTCACTAGACCTGAGCCTCCAGTGACCACGCATAATGGCAAGAAAATTAAATTAGTTAATTAATATGAAATATTAAAGATACTTACGTGATTCAAAAGGTACAAAAGGCTGTTTTTTAAAAAAGTCTCTCTTCCAGCCCTCTCCCTAGTCATAACAGACATTAATGATTTCTTGTGTACTCTTCCAGAAATATTTAACATTTTCAAACAAATTCATCCTTATGTCTTTTCCCATCCCATTCCCTTTTCCCACAAATGGTGAATACCACTTACACTATTCTAGACTTTGCTTTCTTCATGTAACAATAAGTCTTGGTGTACACCAGCATGCAAAGAATGTCCTCTTTCTTCACAAATGCAGGGCATTTCGTGATATGGGCAGATTGTAACTTATTTAACCAGTTCCGGGCGGACGAAAGTTTGGTTGTTTCCAGTCTGTTTGTTAATATCAACATTGCCGCCAGGAATAACCTAGTGTGCACGGGACTGCATTAAGTATATCTGTAGACTAAATTCCTAGAAGTGGAATTGCTGGAATGTGCATGATGTCACATTGCCCTTCATGGGGATTGTGCCAATTTACATTCCCATCAGTAAGGACCGAGAATACCTGAGGAGCCCCATACTCTCACCAACACAAGGAAATAAAATTTTTTTCGTATATGACAATCTCATAGGTGAAAAAATATCTCTTAGTTTTAATTTGTGTTCCTTTTTTTATGACTGACTTTGCGCATCTTTTGAAGTACTTAAAATGCATTTATACTTTCTTTTCTGTGTTCTCTCTGTTGATAGACTTTTTCTATTGGATGGTTATTCATTTGAGGGCATTCTTATGTCTTAGGGAAATTATCCTTTGTCTATGATGTGAGTTGCAAATATTTTTCCCACTTTGTTTTTGATACTTTGTCTTTATATGGTGATGTTCCCATGAAAAATTTTATTTATCCATATCTTTTATTAATGGATACAATTTATTCATTCTTTCTATTATGATTTCTGAGTTCATATCATGCCTAGGCATTCCCCACTCAAAGATTATAAATACAATCTCTCATAGTTTCTTCTCTTTTTTATAAAACATTTTATTGAGATATAGTTCATATATCATACAATTCACCCACTGAAATTGCACAGTTCAATGGCTTTTAGTGTAGTCCCAGAGTTGTATAACTCTGTAACAATGTATTTTAGAACTTTTTTATTACCTCAAAGGAAATCCCATACACATTAGAATTCACTCCCCATTTTTCTCCAACCTCCCCTATCCTAGACAACCACTAATTTACTTTCTGTCTGTATGGATTAACCTATTCTGCATATTTTATGTAAATAGAATTATATATTCTGTGGTCTTTTTTTTTTCCTTAAAGATTGGCAGCTGAGCTAACGACCATTGCCAATCTTCTTTTTTTTTTTTAGAGATTGGCACCTCAGCTAACAACTGTTGCCAATCTTTTTTGTTTTTGTTTTTTTTCCTGCTCTTTCTCCCCCAAATCTCCCCAGTACATAGTTGTATATTTTTTAGTTGTGGGTCCTTCTAGTTGTGGCATGTGGGATGCTGCCCCACCGTGGCCTGATGGGCGGTGCCATGTCCGTGCCCAGGATCTGAACCGGCGAAACCCTGGGCCTCCGAAGCGGAGCGTGAGGACTTAACCACTCTGCCATGGGGCCGGCCCCCTTTCTGACTGCCTTCTTTCACTTAGCATAACATTTTAACTTTTTTTGCATAATGTTATCCAAGTTAATCCATATTGCAGTGTGTGTCAATAATTCATTTCTTTTTATTGCTGAATAATAGTCCACATATAGAAATATCACATTATGTTTATCCATTTTTCAATTGACGGACATTGGGTTGTTTCTACTTTTTAACTATTATGAATAATGCTTCTAAGAACACTCATGTACAAATTTTTATGTGGACATATATTTTCATTTCTTTTGGATATACACACAGGAGTAGAAATGCAAGATCATATAGTAAGTATGTTTAACTATTCGAGTAACTGCCAACCTGTTTTCCAAAGTGGCTGTATCATTTTACATTCCCATTGTAATGGATGAGGGTTCTTCTTTCTTTATATCCTTGACAACATTTTTTATTGTTTGCTTTTTTGATATTAGCTGTGCCAGTAGGTATGAGGAGTATCTCATTGTCTTTTTGATTTGCATTTCCCTGATAGTTAATAATGTTAAGCATAGTTTCATGTGCTCATTAGCCATTTGTATATTTTCTTTGGACAACTGTCCATTCAGATCCTTGCTCGTTTGAAAACTTATTTGTCTTTTTATTATTGAGTTGTAATAGTTATTTATATATTGTAGGTACAAGTCCCCTATTAGGTAAGTGATTTGCAAAAATTTTATCCCATTCTGTGGATTGTCTTTTTACTTTCTTGATGGTGTCCTTCAAATCACAAAAGTTTTAAAATTTAGTGATGTCCGTTTTATCTGTTTTTTCTCTTGTTGTTTATGCTTTTGGTGTCATATCTAAGGGACCATTGCCTAATCCAAGGTCATGAAGATTTACACCTGTGTTTTCTTCTAGTAGTTTTATAGTTTTGGCTCTTGCATTTGGGTCTTTGCTTCATTTTGAGTTAATTTTTAAATATAATATGTGGTAGAGCTCAAATTGCATTCTTTTGTCTGTTAATATCTGGTTGTTGCAGTACTGTTTGTTGGAAAGACTATTCTTTCCCCATTGAATTGTCCTGGCACCTTTGTCAAAAATCAATCCCATAGTTTCTTATAGTACTTTTATAGTCTTGTTTTGTACATTAGGAATTTATCTTGGTGTAAGGTGTGAGGTAGGGATAAAAGATAATTTTTTTTCAAATGGCTACCCATTTTTCCAATATCATTTATTTAATAATCTCTTTTTTCCCTACTGATTTGAGATGTCATATTTAATCGTGTCCTGTAGTTTTGTAAATATTTGGATTCATTTGTTGAATATCTGTTCCCTTCAGTGATCTATCTTTATACCTGTATCATCTATTTTAATGATTGTCACTTTATTTTCACTGTCTGATAGAAGTAGTTTCCCCTTAATTCTCTTCTCTTTCAAAAATTTTTTGGCTTTCCTTTGTTGTTTATTATGCCATGTGAACTTTAGAGTCAGTTTTGTCTCATTTCTCATTTTCCCAAATAAAATTTCCGCCAGTATCATTTTTATTGGGAACATAGAAATTGTAGAGTCTATCTGTTCAAGAACATTTATTCATGTTTTTCTCCATTTACTTAAGTTTCTTTGTGTTTCTCAGTAGCATTTTAAAGTTGTCATAAAATAGATAGGCAAATATCTTGTTGAATTCATTCTTAGGTCTTTTATTCTTTATTTTTTTGTTTGCTGTTTTTGCTGTGCTCTTCTACTATATCATCTATAGTTTTTTTGTTGTTGCTATAGCCTTCCACTATTTCTTCTAACTGGTGGTTGTTAATGGTAAAAATCTTAAGAAAAACTAGACATAACTTAATCTTCTACTTTTTAAAAAATATTGTCTCCTTGAAGTTTAAAAATAGACATTTAGGTGTCTTCTTTCTACAATACAGTCACTTTGTTCACAGGGATTGCAAGTTATTCACATGCATACCAGCAATTTTGAAATCATCTGTCACTTAAAAAAATGTTTTTAACTAAAGAAACATTTTTATTTAAAATGTATACTTGTGTTAAAAGATTAGCTTTTTAAAACCTAAAATTGTTAATGTTAGTAGGTGAAAAATTAGTAAAATAGAAGCCAAAATATATCAACTTATATTTTAAGATTGATCTCTTTCCTCAAGAAGTTTACAATTTAGTTGGAGAAAAATATACATATGCTTGAAAAAATTAATTACTCCTGTAAGAAAGCATATACTGGCTATCATATAAGTGGTTTCAGAATTCATGGGCATATTTGCCACTTTAAAAAATAACTAAGTTATCATAAAGTTTTGGCCTTTTATAGTATTTGAGAGCTCCATAAAACAACTGTCATTCACTATATGTCTCTGCTCTGAGCTTACCTGAACCTAGGCATTTTGCAACCCCTGCACTGAAACAAAAGAAGACTAAGTAATGTCTTTTACCCATTAAAATAACATCTGGCTCCTTATAGTAAAAAGTTCAAGATAAGCAGTGGCATAAATGAGATAAAAGTTTATTTCCTCCTCAGAAGAACTCAAAGGTTGGCAGTCGAGGGCTAGTACAGCAGCTCCACGTCATCAGGGACCTCCCATCTTTCTAGCATTGACTTGCATTCTCAAGGCCTCTGCATAGTCAAAGATGGCTGCTGGGCCCTAGCCTTCGTGCTGTGTTCTAGGGAGCAGGAAGGAGGAAAGAGGAGGAGAGCAAAATGAGCTATTCCTAGAAGTTGTATACAATAGTTTCTTTATATCTGATTGGCCTGAGCTTAATCACATGACCTCACTAAGCTCCAGGGGGTTTGGGAAATGTAGTGTCTTAGCTGGGTACCCTGGTGCCCCAAATAATTATCTGAGTCTTATTACTAAAGAATATGGGGAGAACGTTCGCTGAGTAGATGCCCAGCAGTCTTTGCCACAGTCACCCTCACCTCATTCTTGAGCCTCACTGTTTCTGCCTCCTTGACCTTCATCCCTTTCTTGTCCAGGTCCTGGCACAAGAAGGGCTCCATCATTACTTGTTGAATATATTTTTGTGCTTTGTGCATCTCTGGGCTCACCCCATTCCTATGTCTCATTCATTCTCTGATCCCATCCCTGAGCCCTCCTTACCCCATCTCTGAACAGTGATGGCATCACTATCATCCAAAGAGAAAGAATGCAGTTGGGATGAGGCTTCTGCGATGGTCTAGGGGTCATGCGTGATAGGCAGCCCAGAAATGGAGTGGAGTTTAGGAGCAAGATCAGGCCAGAGATGTCAGGAGTCAGAAATATCTGTTCTATGTACCACTTGGTAATTTTTTTTAAAGCTGCTGTGTTAGAATGACCATGTCAAAATAGCTAAGCCTTCTTTAAATATAAGAATTATAATTGTATTTTATTGATATAAAGGTAAGATGTTTTCAGTTTAGAAAAAAGTAGAAAACACAGATAAGAGAGAAAAAAAAAGGAAGAGAAAAAAATCATCAAATGGGAGAGAAAAATTATTCTCACCAGTTTTCACCTTGGGAGGGGCATTTCCTTCAGATCTTTCCATGTATAAAGTTGATCCATGCGGAGTTTATGTAAGGCTATCTGGATTTGTACTATTTATAACGTTTTGAACTTGTTAAGGCTTGTTTTAAAAGCCCTATTTTACCACTCAGATTTAACTTTACCTTTGATCAAAATTTTTAGAAAGCTAGACAGGATTTCTATGTGAATTCTTTAATATTTTTCTTCCTCTTTAATGAGGATGTGAAACCAGGAAGGTGGCAAAAGGCAAGCAGCGGGAGAGAGCATGACTCTATCAAGAGAGTTGGACAATTCAGAGACTGAATAAGTAAGGAAGGTCTTCTTAAGTAACCCAGAGTAGAAGGTGCTTCCAGAACCCTAGACGAGGATTGGGGCTGCGACAGGGAGAACTCAAGATCTAGAGTCTAAAGACTGACTCCGAAACTCAGTTTCCTTTTGTGTGAAATGGGAATAATAAGAACTCCTACCTCAGAGAGAATTGTTACAAGAATCAAATAAGATAATATACATCAAAACCTAATTTAACCCATGAGGTACTAAATGTGTATTTAAAAAAGCGAAGTCTGTAAACTATTAGAGCTGAAAAGACTTCTGATAACATCTAGTCCATATGCCTTTTAATGTCAAGGAAATGGAGATCTGTTGTTTGCTTGCATTAATGTACTGAATAGAAGAACCTTAAATATGATATTGAGGATAGGAAATGCTTTTGTTGCTGAGCACTCTGAGTTTGCACTGAGATACTGACAATGAATTGCTTTCTAGAGCGTTTCAGGTACAATATGGTGGTTGGTTGCAAAGGTACATTGCACAAGGGTATCTGCCATAGGGTCAAGGAGTTGGAAACTTGGCCCACAGTCCATTTGCCAAGCTGTGTGTCTTTGGAGCATTGTCTGCCCAGAGACAAACCTTTTCTTAATTTGCCCAAAGGTACCCGAGGATATGGTGGAGGCCTAGCCTTTATCCCTGGATTCTTGACCAGTTGTCCGTGGCTGACAGCAGCACTGCTTTTCTGGGGCACTGTCTTGGGCAGCTGACTGAATGCCATTCCTAGAGGGCTGGCTGCTGTCCACTTGCCTTTTGGGTCGGGAGTGGTCACTTACTGTAGATGGAAGATGGCCAGTCTTACTTTCTATCCTCTTCTCATCTCAAACCACACTTTCCTCGCTGGAGCGAAAGGAAGTTATTGGTGGCAAACTCTTTGTTTTTTGTTCTTTCTCTGGGGTTTTAGGCTTGAAGCTTATGGGACTCTTCCTGAACATTTATGTTCTCTGCTTTACCTTAATGAAGCTGGTGTTCTGATGGGCTTTGTCATCCTGCCACAGAGAAGTGTTGTACCCACTTCCTGACTTTACCCAAGGTCACCTTCACTCTGGTTCCTTTCTAGTCTCTGGGTCTAACTCAGCTCAATAACATTGGGCCCTTGGAGGTTCCCTTTCACCTCCCTCGAGCACTGGCCGGTAATGGTTGTAGGGTGGGCAGCAACGTTGTCCCAAGTGGTCTGTGTCAGAGCCATCAGTGCAATTCAACAGGAGGCGTTCTTCTAAGTTTGAGTGGTTTTTGATGAAGCCTTGCAAGAGGTCCAGCAGTTCCAAAACCCCCTTCCATAGAACGCTGTGTTTGATTTTGTTTGTAGGCTCCTTGTCCTTTCTAGTTGCCTCTGCTAAAGTTCATTTGTATATCAGGACCCACAAGATGGAGGCTACCCCAGTGGCCAGGCCCATGGCACAAAACTAAACCTCAGTCAGCGTGCACTTGTGGGAAACACCTGTCAAGGAAACTTAATAAACAGCGATCACCATCCTCCACCTCAGCTCTAGCTAGCTCACCTTACCCTGGAAATAGGCCCTGCGAGCCTTATAAGGAAACCTCACTCTTGCCCAAAGCACCCCCCCCCCCCCCCCCCCACCCCGGGGAAGCACACTTCACTGCTGTGAGGCACTACGCTCCCCCAATCCACGGATTGTTTTCCCTTCAATAAAGGACATCAAACTCATTACTAAATTGTTTTAGTTTTGTCTTTTGGTACCTCCCACCTTCCCTAGATTGCCATGTCATTCTTGAATCCAGCTAGGAGGCCTCTCTGTCAGGGTGTGTCACCCTCTTTGTCATCCCTGGTACACTTGAAATTTCTAAATGTACTGAGATGCTTCTGGAAAGAGGGAGGGGAGGTGAGGAGTCTTGTTCTGTCATAAAAGGCTGAGTCTAAGTGTGGATGGGGAGGGAACAAAAGAGTAGGTGAGGAGAGTGGCGTGAACTGGAACTAAAATCTAGTTTACCATGACATACCAACTTGCAACTCACAGCAAGGTTCTGACGCACTCATTAGGAAGCCCTTATCTAGGTGTGCTTCCTCCTGGGAGCCTTTGTTATGTATTTGAAATAGCAAGTACTAGGGGTCCAGATCTCCTAATACTGGTTTTTCAGGCTTGGGTGAATCAATGAACTTTATTTATTTTTTTTTTAGCTAATCTTCTTCTTCATTTTTTTTCCCAAAGATTGGCACCTGAGCTAATATCTCTTGCCAATGTTCTTTTTTTTTCCTTCTTCTTCTCCTCCCCAAAGCCCCCCAGTACATAGTTGTAGGTCTCTCTAGCTCTGCTGTGGCATGCTGTCTGGCTCATGCCGCCTCAGCATGGCCCGATGAGCGGTGCCATGTCCACGCCCAGGATCCAAACCGGCGAAACCCTGGGCCACTGAAGTGAAGCCTGCGAACTTAACCACTGGGCCATAGGGCAGCCCCAGTGAACTTTTTTGAACCTCAATTTCATCATCTGTAAGGCAGAGATAATAATATTGCTTGGATTGTTGTGAAGATCACACTAAAGAAAGTGCCAGGCAAAAATAAAAAGCTAATTTTACCATATTTCATTGAATCTAAGATGCTAGTGATTATAAGATACATCATTATTTTAAATACCACTAAAGAAAAAATCCTGTATCATACCATGGTACATTGCTTTTGTATCATTTAGAGTATTTCTACCCAATGAAAGAGATTTCTTTAGGCAGAATTTTATCGTAAACCATTGTTGTGCATATGTAAAAAAGAACTATAGGGCGGCCGTGCCAGTGGTGCAGGGATTAAATTCAGGCGCTCTGCTTTGGCCACCCAGGGTTTGCCAGGTGGGATCCTCAGCGTGGACCTAGGCACTGCTTATCAAGCCACGCTGTGGCAGCATCCCACATATAAAATAGAGGAAGATGGGCATGGATGTTAGCTCAGGGCTAATCTTCCTCAAAAAAGAAAAAAGTAGAAAAAAAAGGATCTATAAGTGAATATAAATTAAGGTATCTTAAATTTCCTCACAATCTTAGTCCATTTCTGCTGAATCCCTTGTCAAGGCAGTTAGTGATATCTGTGTTTCCACACAATGTTGTGCTGTGCGGTCACAAGCACTGGGGATGCAGCATTTCTTAAAAGAGTGCTTCACGTTGTCTTCCTTCCAAGCCTCTGACACCAGTTCTGCATAGTCAGTCAGTATGCACAAGCAATGGCATCTATTTCCTGCCCAGTGCTTGGCCAACTTAAGACTCCCTATTTCAGAGATGGTAAAGTATGAAAATATTTGCATGTTAGAATTGATAAAATGTAGCAGTATGATTGATTCTGTCTTATTTCATAGGTTTGGGCTTGTAAAGGGAGAAAGCATGAAACCCTTTGCCTCTTCTTAGGAACTGTACTTGCTGTTTGAACAAACTTCAGGTGGATGATTTGCCTGGGATGTGGCCCTGTGGTGTTCATGGGATGGGCTTCCCACTGACATGAATAAATGAGAGAAATAACTGTGTATGTTTTCACATTTACCTATTCTTTTCTTCCTTCCTGTCTCCTTTCTGTTTTTCCTTTGAAGTTCTTGAGGCCAAATCTGGCTCCTAACATCAAAGGAAGTGTGCACCAAAGGCCTCTCAGGGCTGTCTCAGAAGCCTGCCTCCACCCACTGTGTGAGGTAAAATGGCGCCCCCCACAGGTGCGCTCTCTTCATTGCTGCTGCTGGTGACCATTGCAGGTAGGAAACCATTACCCTGGAGACACCAGTGTCACACCTGGGCTTCCTGTCTGGCTTAAACAACTCAGATCAACCTGAAGTGAAGGTGCTATGTGTTTGCTTTCCAAAAGAATTATTTTACATAT
This sequence comes from Equus quagga, assembly GCF_021613505.1. Lineage (NCBI taxonomy): Eukaryota > Metazoa > Chordata > Mammalia > Perissodactyla > Equidae > Equus > Equus quagga. The sequence goes on from NC_060281.1 coordinate 41,120,335, forward strand.
AAAAGGCATGAAAGGCAGACCGCATGCATGAGTGGTTTTCTGGAAACAGGAATTTAAATTGTTTTTTAATATCATGACTCTTTTGGGGAAAACAAAATCACATTTCATATATATTAGGAAAACTTTCTATTTATATATTTATTTAAAAGAATTGCACAGTAGATCTTTTTGGAAAACAAATGACCAGACTCTCTTTTATCATAAATCTTTATTTTCATATATTCTGTTTGCTTACTGTGGGTACACCTAATGCATAAAATCATTGGTGAGCATCAATTCTGGTGATCTATGCCTGGGCGAGGCCAGCCAAGCCCATTTGAACTTACCAAGGACTGAGGTTAGACGTATGGCCAGGGAAACTGATTTTATGTCTAGGGTTCGTCAGTGTGGTGAAACCATGAGGCTTACCTTAGTGTGACCCTTGTTAAAATGTGGTTTCCTAGGACCCATCCAGATCTACTCTATCAGAACTCCTATTGGGTGTGGCTCAGGAGTCAATAAGCACCTGGACAGGATTCTGAAGCATCTAGATTTTTATAAGCACCATTTTAGATTATACAAGGGCAACTTTAGAAAATGCTACCATTGGAAAAGCCCTGTCATTCCCTGGAGATTAGTGTCCCCATGCCATCCATCCATCTTATTAAACTCACCACCGCTTAGTGTGTGAGACAAAATGCTCCTTATTCCATGCTTAGTGTACTCTGTACTCTGGAAAATACTGTCATTAATGTTTGAGCACTCATTTTTTTTTCTCTCAAATCCCCGCTTTTTCATTCCTTTTTGTCTTTTTCTTGTGAGATGCTTTCCGTTAATTCAAAATTCCTGAATTATGGAGCCCCAGTAATGTTATTTGCAGTTTCCCTATCTTCCCTCTCTATCCTCTTTACCTTGGAAAAATGCTAACCAATTATTTTATTGATGTCAACAATCATGGAGTGCCTACTGTGTGCATGGATTGGGCTGGGAATTTATAGAGCTTACAGACATGGGTGAGTGTTCTCTGATCTTTTCAAGAGCTTTCTAGAGTGAGTCTAATAGATTCTGAACTAATTATGGGAACTTGGCCCAAAGGAAGAACAGTTTATTTGTTGGGAACCCCACCTTCTCAAACTTCTTTATTTTGCATTAAGATCTTTGGTTAAAGTGTGTATATCTAAACAGCCCATTAAGGTGACTTTCTGCAGAACAAAGACATAATCTGCCCCAGAGGTGTATGGCAGTCTACCTGACTGAAACCTGCTTAAAGCTTTGTGTTGAAGGCTTCTGCCATGGAAAGTCCTCCTTACCCACCAGTAACAATTTGCTTGCTCCAGGATCACAGCCTTTTCCCTGTACGGTGGTTCCTGGAACACAGTTTTACAAGTTGGCTTTTGAGCTGTCTCGTGGCCAGAGCCAGAAATGGAACATGATAGTTTCTATGAAGCACATTGTCCAAAAGGAGATGACCCAACAGTTTTTCAAGAGAAATACAGCATATCCTGCCATTTGTGTTTGAAAGAAATCTCTAGCTTGGATCTTCATTTAAAGTCCACACAGGGATGTAGTGGTATCCTTACAAATAAAGGCAATATTTTTAAGAGTAGAGCTGGGAGTTGGAGATTACCTGTCTCTGTTCTCCACCCTTCATCATCTCTTGACTTAATTAGAAATGCTATTTTCCTATGTTCAGCTGGAGTTGGTTTTTTTCCCCTCCATATCTGAGATTAAGCTTTTCTTTAGAAAATAAAAGGCTAAAACTATCAAGATGATTTTTAAAAAGTAGATTTGTGTTTGAGAAAATGTCATTTCAGTTGAATTTATTGCTTGCTTATTCCTTAGGAAAGAAGCTTATCTACTATATCTAATTTCTATTAAGTTGGACCAATTAAACTTTCCTGTAGAGTCAATGTGTGGCACTGAATGATTCTTAAAAATTTATAACAGGGGCCGGCCTGGTGGCACAGTGGTTAAGTTCGCACATTCCACTTTGGTGGCCCAGGGTTTGCTGGTTCAGATCCTGGGTCTGGACCTACACACCGAATGTCAAGCCATGCTGTGGCAGGCGCCCCACATATAAAGTAGAGGAAGATAGGCATGGATGTTAGCTCAGGGCCAGTCTTCCTCAGCAAAAAAGAGGAGCATGGGCAGCAGATGTTAGCTCAGGGCTAATCTTCTTCTTCCAAAAAAAATTATAATAATAATGACATATGCACAGGTAAAAATAAAGATGATTCATATACTGTATTTAACCATGTCTCTTACCTCCAATTAGAAGTAATCTCTGACTGTCACTATGAAAAAAGTCCCAGCTATTAAAAGAACTGTCAGTGATGAGCCCTCACTAGGAAGGCGATCTCTTGCCATTCTGAGTTCTGCCGCAGAACTCAGATACAGTGCTTCTCAACCATATGTGGTGAGGGACCCATTTATTCTTATTTCCAATCCAACATAGACTGATTCTGTAAAATATCAACAAACAAATAAACAAAAAAGAAAAGTGATTTTGCACTTGCATTTCAGGCAATGACAAATTGCTACAGAAGTTTCTAAAAGCCTCAAGTTCTGTTATTTTGTCATGGATTGGTGACAGTTTGTGGCCCTATGTCTGCAGACCACACCTGCGTGGCACCACTCTAATACCTGCTGTATATGCCTTGGAAACATCTGTAGTTCATTATTTAGAATTGGATTAAAGCTGGTTGTCAGAGATCGGCATGGAGGACAAGTGTTTCTCTCCTTTGATGTTTCCCTGTCAATTTGCTCTATCATCAGAATAACCTGTGAGATTAAAAAAAAAACCCAGTTAACAACAGCAACAATATGATGTTGTCCCTAAAGTAAACCTTTATAACTGAATTTTGGGTGAGAAGCAAAATATAAATAATATAAAAGCAATACCCACATAGAAAAGAATGCTTCTTTTCACTTGTGGAGTAACATTACATGACGAGAGAAGGAAGGTGAGATGGACAGGTGGAAGAATCTATGGATGGATGGGTGAGGGTGGAAGGGCAGGAGGATAAATGTATGGAGAGGTGTGTTGATGGATGGACTGCAAGATAATGCAGTGGACGTTCTCTAGGAAATGCTGGATGTTTATTTGCTTCCCAGATGTGACATGCCTCTCGTCCTCATTGGAATCTGCCTTGTTTGCAGGGTGCACCTGTACGAAGTGCAGTGAGGGAAGGACATATTCCAATGCAATCATTTTACCTAACTTGGAAACTACCAGAATCATGCGGGTGCCTCAAACCACCCCCACGGTGGACTGCACAGCCGCTTGTTGTGACCTGTCCAGCTGTGACCTGGCTTGGTCGTTTGAAGGCCGCTGCTACCTGGTGAGCTGCCCACACAAACAGAACTGTGAGCCCAAGAAGATGGACTCCATGAGGTCTTATCTCACCTTTGTGGTCAGGCCTGCTCCGCGGCCTGCACAGTTGCTGGACTTTGGGGAGATGATGCTAAAGAGGGGTTCCCCATCAGGAATCTGGGGGGACTCACCTGAGGATATCAGAAAGGACTTGCCTTTTCTAGACAAAGATGGGGGCCTAGAGGAGATGTCTGAGTACTCGGACGACTATCAGGAGCTGGAGCAGGACATCTTCCAGCCCATCAGCAAGCAGGAGCCCAGAGGGAGTGCCGAGTACACTGACTGGGGCTTCCTACCAGGTGGTGAGGCCCGTTTCAACTCCTCTGCTGGAGACAGCCCAGCAGCATCAGCGGAGAAGCAGCAGGAGGACCCTGAGCCCCGTTATCTGGACCGGGAGCTCCATAAGCTAAACGAGTCAGCATGGACCCCAGCCCCAAAACACTCTCCGGAGAGAAGGTTGTTGCTTCCTTTGGTGACTACTCCATCTTCAGGAGAGGTGTTGGAGAAAGAGACTTTTCAGCTCCAGGAACAATCCAGCAACAGCCCTGGAAAACAGGTAGGTGTGGTTGGTATGTGCTTGAGGGGGTGGGAGGGACTGAGGAGAGCTGAGGGCTGGAGGGGCTGAGGTTGCTTTTCAGAGCCAGACATTCATTACGCTGCAATGCGCCAGGCACTCATTTCAGAGCCAGCAGTTTCCTCCTAAGGGCAGCTGTCTCAGGTGTCAGCAAGAACAATGACTCTCAGAGCCTTCCAGGAAAGAGAACACCTTGTTCCTCTGCTGTGCTCTCGGGACCAGACTTTAAAAGAAGAAATAGTTGTTCTGCCTTCACAAGTGAGCCACCTAATGATGATTCAGTGCTTCTGCCTAGAGATGCCTCTGTCAGTATCCAAGGTGAATGAGGATTTTATAGAAGTCCCAGGAGCCAGCCCATGTACACAGCACATATACCCTGGGGCTTTGAAAATGTATCATCGTAGGTTTTGTAGGGGCAGAAAAGTTTTCCTTTCTTCCCTTCTAGGTTCTTTGGCTGGTCTAGTAATTAAATTGAAATAAGACAGACTAAGAAAAGAAAAACCAATTTAATTTTGTATGTTGGGGAGTCTCATGAAAATATGAGACTCAAAGAAATGACCAAAGCAGCAATCTTTTAGATAAAATAAACAGTAAATTTGTGAACAATTGACAGGACAAAGTGCTCTGGGCTTGATGAACAAGTAAGAACTGTTAAAAGATAAACTGAGGCATGTTAAAAATTTCAAGCGTTTGTGTGAGCAAAAATCAATTCAAATCAGGCAGCATCCAATCTAACAGATAGAAAGAAGCTCTGAGGAGCTGTACGAAATGAAAAACTTGTATAGCCAGAAGGGAGTGGGAACAAGGAAGTTATACTAGACAAAAAAGCCTGTTGGTTATTGCAAAGTTCCTTTCCTTTAGGGAATGACAGGGGTCTATCAGGCAGATGACCTCACTAGTGCCGATCAGATGATTCTGATTGACTAGTTTAAGCTTCCATTTCTGGGAGAGCTGAAACTGTAATTAAGTGAAATCATGGTTTGGGGACATGGAGCTTAGCATAACTGACTCCATTTTGGGTCTGTTGTCTTTTTTTTTTTTAAAACAAGATTTGTTTATGCAGCCTCCGTGGCCCTAAATTTCCTATCTCTGGTGATAAGGATGCCTTCTATCCTCCTCTTACAGGGAGGGTACCTTTCATGCGGGAGATTTCTCTTCTGCTTTCAGGGGGACAGGGGAGGGTCAGAATGTCCTTCTTGCACTGGATTATTTCTCAAGTACCTTTAATTCAAAATAATCAATATGTCAAGTGCCATATTTTGGGATGACATATTCTGCACCCCTGCAGTTTCTTCGAGACCCATCGGGTGCGTGGGTTGCTAAAAATTCACCAGTGACGTGAATCAGTTGGATAGGAGGAGAGAGATACTAAGGAGAGAATGTAAGCTATACTGTACAAAACTTCCCATGAAAAACCCAGGTGAAACAGCGTAGGAATCTCTGGGAGAGTAGACATTCCAAAAGCAGGGGGAAGGTTCAAGTGTGATTGGCAGAAGGTCAAGGAGATAGAAAAGGAGACTGCTGTGAGGAGAGAGTAGTTGGAGAGCTCAGAAGCTGCTCATCTGGGAAATGCCAGGCAGGAGTTGATGAGAATGTGGTGAGCACGTTGACTAGGGGAAGCCGAATGCAGTTGGAAAGGAAGTTGATGTGGGGTCAGTGAGCCAAGGAGTAGAAAGAAAGATTTCTTGGACTCTCAAGGTCTGGCAGTAGTGCTCTTTTATTTAGAAAATAGTATGGAATAGCATGGGGACAGCACCCATGGGCAGTCAGAGCTGCTGCATGGGGACAGAACCCACGGGCAGGAGGAGCTGCTGCATGGGGACAGGACCCATGGGCAGTCAAAGCTGCTGCATGGGGATAGACCCATGGGCAGGAGGAGCTGCTACTGCAAACATGGGCTGAGCGTAGGGCTAAATTTAAGGCATAGGTATGTGAGTTATCTCTTTACAAGACAAAGGAAAGAATATGTGAAAAGAGTTGTTAAAATGGTATCAGTGTTGGTAGGGTGTGGTTATTGGGTGGTCCTGTAACTTTTAGATAAGAATCAAACCAGATTAAGTAAATACCAGAAGCCACCACCTTAAATATTATCTTCAGCTAAAGACAAAGGAGGATGGTGCTGGTGAGGGGAGTCAGCTACATGAGGTTACCAGGCAGTAAACAACTTAAGTCCTTGCCTTCCGCATTAAGAGTTTCCAGAGATAAGGCCATCCCCCCTTCCTCCTGGTGCAGAGAGGGAGACACCCCCCACAGATGGAGACTTCCTTCACAAATGCAAATATCTCTTATCAAAGGGCAAGCAAATTCCACTCCTCAGAGCCTCCTTCTCATCTGCAGTTTTTAAAAGTAACCAGCCTAAAATAATCCTCATCAAAGTGACAAAAGGACAGGTCATGGGAGAAACTATTGTATTTCAAGATGCAAGAGGACAGATCGGAATGTAAAGGGACATAAACCAATTAAGACTTTTTTTTAAAGGAAAATACTATTGGAGATATCAGTGCTTAGGTTAGAGTAAGTGAAGAAAGCTGGATTGAATTGCCTATACATTACAATCTCAACCATAAAAAAAGTTTCTTTAATGGTGAGATTATCAGAAATGTTTTTCTGTTTTGGTGTACTTTACAATACTTTTCAAAGTTTCTATATTTTTCTGTACTTTCAATTGTCTTAAAATTTTTAAAACTCAATTAAAAAATAATCTGAAACTGTCAAAACTTAACCATGTTCTTTTCTCATATCACTAAATATTAACATAATATGCTATCTTTTATGTTACCAGATCATTTACTTTCTAGCTTCTATGGATGGAAGTGTTTCAAATCAAGCTCTATTAAAAATGTTTTGGCTCATGAGTTCTTTGAGGTTGCTTATGTTAAGAGATAACAATCAAACAAAGGTAAAATCATGACTTGTACATATATAAAATGAGCATGTGTTAGAGATTTTAGTCACTCATTAATCATTGAGTCAACTAGGAAAATGTTATAATTGTTGCACAAAAAAATCCAAAGAATGAAAACATTCATAGATCAACAATGTTGAAATAAATGTGCAAATGGAGGCAAAACTGGTTTTTCCAGGCAGGAGGGGAGGGAGCTCAATTTTTAATTTCTACCAGACGGGGTAAAATCTACTTGTCTATAGACAAGAATTATTTTGCATTGTTATCAGTTACCTACAACTTATAAAGTTGTAAGATTGCTCAAATACAAGAAATACTAGAATCAGATAACCTGGCAGGATATCCTGTAGACAGTATTTTATTTTCCATTGAAATACAACTTATCCCCTACAATCACATTAAATTTTTTTGAGCTGCATTGAGTTATAGTTAATCCTTGAATAAGTGTTGATAAACAGATAGGTATCATAATAAGAAATATGATTTTATTCTGAGGAAGTGCAAAGTTTGGAATATTGATAGAAAGAAAGATTTCTTCTCTCAACAAAAAAGTGTTTAAAATAGTACACTTGTATTTGATAAATGTGCTAAGAAAATTCAATGGGGGAAAAGAATAGTCTTTTAAACAAATGGTACTGAGGTAACTGGATATTCCCATACAAAAGAATGAATTTAGGCCTCTCAACTGATGAAAAATCACTACAATTTAAACAGCAGATCTTTATTTGGGCAATTAGAATTGCAATTTGGGAGACACAGGTAGAAATCCAGAATGTGTTCCTCTGGGGAGTAAAAGTCAGGGGCTTTTAAAGGCAAAGAAGGAAGGTTGTATTATAATTTTAATTGGCATTGAAGGAAGAGAGCTAATCTTGGCTAAGTGTTGGTTGACTATTGATTCTCTCTTCAGAAGGTCTGCGGTCCTCATTTTTGTGATCAGGGTGTCCGTGCTCCTGCTGCTTTCTCAAACAATTGCTATTTTGGCCCAGTCCAAAGGTTCATCCCAGTCCAAGGTTCAAGACAGCAAAGCAGTTTCTTTGGAAAGGCAGCTCTGACTCCATTTTAAAATGGCTCCACTGTAGTCAATTTTGATAGGCCCCTGCCTCATACCATGTTAAAAAATTAAGTCAAAATGTATTGAACACCAAGAAAGTGAACACCCATGGAATGGGATAAAATATTTGTAAATCATATACCGTAAATTTTGTATCTGGAATATATAAAGGACTCTTAGAGCTGAATAATAAGACAACCCAGTTAGAAATGGGCAAAGGATCTGAATAGGTGTTGCTTCAAAGAAGTCAGAAGAATGGCCAATAAGCACATGAAAAGATACTCAATACCATTGTTAAAAGATAAACTAAGGCATATGAAAAATTTTAAGAGTTAAAGCAAAAATCCATTCCAACTGGGCAACGCCAAACCAGAAGGAGTGCTCTACCAACAGGAGCGCATGGGGAGACTTTGATAGAGCAAAGCTGGAGGCAAAGTAAGAAAATTATTGATTGGGTATAGCTTAAAGCCTAGTTGGCCTTGCTTAGGCTGCCAGGGCATTAGAGCCACCTTGGTCTAATGGCCTCCTCATTTAATTGTTTTAACACCATTAATCTTTAGGGAAATGCAAATTAAAGCCACAATGAGATATTACTTCACTAGAGTGGCTAGAATGAAAAAAACTGAGAATAAGTGTTAGTAAGGATATAGAGAAATTGGAACTCTCAGACACTGCTGGTGGGAAAGTAAAATGGTACGGGCACTTTGGAAAACATCTGGCACTTCCTCAAAATGTTAAACTTAGAATTACTATATGCCCCAGTGTAGGGGAGGAAGAAATATTGCTCTAGCCTTCTAGATTCTTCTGGCTGGTCTAAGAACTAAATTGACATGATACAGAATAACAGGAGAAAATCAAACAAAGTTTAATAACATGTATACATGGGAGAAACCCAGGAAAATGGAAATGGCCAAAATGGCTGAAGCCACCACCTTAAATACCACCTTCAGCTAAAGACAAAGGAGGATGTTGGAGGTAGTAGTTTGGGACTTCAAAGGGAAAGAAGGAAATTCACCTGGAGATGGAAATGCAAATGTTTTGTAAACAAACGTTTGCCATACCTCGCAAAGATAATGGGACATGGAGGGGACTTGGATCACATGGGCCTTGCTGGGTTCCTCCCTGTCTACCACACCTAGTTCATAATATACTATAGTTATGTATGGTGATTGCTCCTTCCTGGAACAGGCTTTCTACCTTAAATTCTTTTAGGCAGTTGAGGAGGTCAGAGTTTCTTCCTGAGTTTTTTGTTCTTAAAAATAATCAAGCCAAAGAGACATATTTTGGGGTAGCAAATTCTGTTGCCCTACACCAGCAATTCCACTTTTTAGTATTTACCCAAGAGAAATGAAAACATGTGTCTACACAAAGACTTGAACGTGAATGTTCATAGCAGCAGTATTCATAAATTACTGCAATTGAATAGGACAAATTCAGGGAATTTGAAACAAATCAAGACTAAATTTGTAGAGGATAAAACACGTTTTCTGCAGTTTTGTTTTCAAGTGCACAAGACTAGACAGATTCACCTAAAACAAGTTGTTTCAAAGTAAATAAGAGTAGAGAAATGAAACGAGTCATTTGAGACTTTTATTGACCAGCCTCGGCTTTACATCAAAAAGCTAAAATGGGGGCCGCTGGTGCTCAGTTGCTTCCATAGAAGATCCATTTTCTTTGGGTGGAGTATGTCAAAGAGGATCTGTATCCTGATAACTTAGCAAAGAGTTCTACGTGGAGGTCATTTAAAGATGACTGAATAGCTAAAGTGAAGAACTGGCATGTGATTCCAGCCTAGAGAGGCAGCATGGTGGGAAAGAGAATGTTCTAGAGAGGAGGCAGGAGTGACATTTTCTTCTCTCTCAGCCATTTCCTGGTGACTTTGAGACCTTGACCAGAAGTGTCTTAGTATCTACAGACTTCATTCTTTATTTCAACATGGCAATATTTTTTCAAGATTCTGTAAGGCTAAAAAAATCCAGTTCATCTTGTGGAATTTGCAGCGGCCCCACTATCATATGCTTTGAATACATATTCTGAAACTCTGGTTTGCGGTGATTCTGAATTTCATGCTATTCTCAGAAAGTACAGATGCAATGAAAAACCTCATATATTGGCAGTCACTTCACAAACCCAGATGCCTGAAACTTCAAGGAAATCGCGCATCTTAAAGCTGTAGTAGACCCACTACCTGATTTTTAAAATGTTGGTCAATTGATTTCTCTTAGTCTGATCAATATATTTTCACTTTAACGCTTAATCTTCTTTTTGCCTTGGTTTCTGAAATTTGTTGCTGAAGGTGTCGCCACTTCCCTAGTCAATATCTGGAACTCAGTGGGTATTCAGTTAATATTAGCTGTGATATCAGTTATCCAGTCACAAAATGTCTGCCGTGTTCTTTTCTCAACAGCAAAGAGTAGCTGTTTTCAGTAAACACCAACAGCCCCCTCTCCAGTTTACGTGTGAATTATAGCTTTTCTTTCTGTGGCGTTCTTAGTGCAATTTCCCCTTTGGGTCTCCTGTCTTCTTAGCCTGAGTTTGGCACCACACAGTCACTGGCAGTTGAGGCTCAGAAGAGCATTTTATTTTCATATTATGAGACTTCTCTCTGGCACATATTTAATTGAAAAACTTTAAGTTGGTTAACTCTATAACCATAACTTCAACCAAGTTATAACCAAACTTCAAGTTATAGTTTATACACAACGGATGAATAGAGATCATTTACTCTAGAAGCCTGTTCACAGTTGAATTATCTGATTGTCTTCAATTATTGTCTTACTGATTAGTTCAAGGGCTACCTTAATTATTTTCTCTCTCTTTATCTTGAATATTTTGTGTGTGTGTGTGTTTGCCTATAATAATTGTCTAACCCACTGTTGCCTTGCATTTTTGATAGATAGCAGAGAGAATATTTGAAAGAGATGGTTTAGAGTCCTAGAGTTTTGTGATATTAGACATGGTATTTCAAATGCTACTGAATGAAAAAGGTCACTGACATTGTGTTGGCTTGAAGACTTCAACCTTGTTTTTTTCCATAACAACTTTCCCTTGTAATTGATCTCCTAGGTTCTAATGCCTTCCCATAATCCTCCTCCAGCCAGCCTGGAGTTCAGCCCAGCCATGGTGGAGAAAAGCCCAGTTCTCACAGTCGCCCCACAGAGCACAGAGCATAGCATCCCAAGCCTTACCACGAGCATCGTTCCCACTGAGTCTGCCACACCTGAGCAACCTGGATCTGCTCCCACTGCTCCCAGGACAGGTAACTTTAAAAAAATACAACTGGAAGGAATGTATTGGAGACATGCTGTAGAATATAGTAGAGACAACTTTTGAAGTTTACTCATTCCCTCCAGGCACATTTTTGAGCATTTACCATGTGCCAGAATACTACACACTGGGGATTAAAAGATGAATAGTCATTGTCTTTTCCCTCAGTGACTCTATAGGCCAGAAGACAAGACTGACAAGTAAATAGATGGTTTGATACCATATGGTAAGTGTTGTGAGAGGATGCTACGGGAGCAGAGAAGGGGCACCCCACCCGACCTACTTTGAAGGTCCAGAGAAGGCTCTCCAGAAGTGATAATGCCAGGATGGAGTGAGCCAGCTACAATGGGGTTGGTATGTTGTGCAGGTCGAGGGAGCAACATGAGTAATAACAATAATGTTAATTATATTTACTGAGCACTTACTGAGTGCCAGGCACCATGCTTGGCCTTTCCCACCCATCATCTCATTCACTGCCTGTGCAAGAGGACAGAAGTACAAGAGCACATGTGACGTTTTGGGAGAATTGTAAGGAGTTCGTACAGGCTGGAACTGATCATGTGAATGGAGTGGGAATGGCAAGAAATGCAAGATTTTGAAGGATCCTGTGTTCTGTGCTAAGGAATTTGTGTTTTATTGAATGAGTATGGAGAATCCCTGAACGATTTCAAGCAGGAAAGTGAAATGATCAGATTTGAATCAAGAAAATAGTATGGAGTTGACTGGAGGTAAGAAGATCCGTTAAAAAACTACAGTGAGTGGCCACAGGGATGGAGACAAGGCGCCAGATTCAAGAGATATTAAGGGGGTAGAATCATTAGGATTTGATGAATGGTTGAATGTCAGGCTGAAGGAAAAAAGACTGAGATATATGAATATATGGAACTGAAAATTAAGTGAGCACTTGGGCAGAAGATAAAGGACTAAGAGTCATCAGTGTGAAGGTTATAGTTGAAGACTTGGGGGCATATGGGACCATCCAGGGAGAGTGGCAGGGTAAGCTGGGAGAGCAGAAGGAGCCTTCAGAGCTGACTGAGTGGCCGTGCCACGGACGTAGGAAACAAAGAGGAGAGCGTGGACTGAGGGAAGTAAGGAGGAGAGAATTCCAAGTAGGAGGAGGAATGAGAGGACCGTGTTTTGCTGAGGTCATGGGGAGGACTGAAAAGCTCCCATTAGATTTACTAATAGAGAAGTTATCAGGCTTCGTCATGTTTTCTGAGCCTTTCTATGGGTAACGTACTTTGAGGATTAACCTCTCTTCCTTGATTATTTACTTTGATCCCTAAGTACAGAGAAGGATAATGGTGGAGGAGAAGCCATGTAGTATATTCAAGAGGAAACTGGCCTGGGAATTAGGGTCCTTGGGTACCTATTAGTACCTATTGCATGGAGTTGTTTGAGGGTTAAATGAATTGATAATTTTAAAACCCTTGGGACAGTGCCCGGTACAGCTTAATCTGGTATATAAGTGGTTGTTGAAATAAATACATTTAAGTTAGTTAAATTTTGGTAGATCTATTGCTACTTACCCATATATCCTTAAGCAACTTGCTTTACCTTTCAAGAGCTCAGTTTCCTCATCTTGTGAAATGATAGGCTTGGATCGATGATAGGCTTGGATCGATGTCCCTTCCAGGTCCACAGTTGCTCACCTTCAGGCAACAAGTCTGTGAAAGTGACAGGAAAGAAGAGCCAGAGAAGGCAGCGAAGGCTCTGCAGGTGGTCAAGAAGGCACTTGAGGGACGAGGGACCGAGTACTGACTGAGAGGAGCAGATTTAAATGAACCACACGTCCAAGCAGTTGAGACCTCTCGAGAGCACTCAGCTTTTTTCCTAATGTTTGCTTTTCTCTGTGTGATATCTTGACATATCTCAATTGTATTTTACAAGTGAAACTGATGTCCAGTTGAGTCAAGCCAATGGAATATATCGGTGTAATCCTGGTTATAGAGAAAGTAAACGAGCATTCTTCTGAACACTGATTTAGTGGATAAGAGCTTTTGATGAGAGCGAATCTTTCTGCTGCTTGGTTAAAATAGCCTTTTTATATTGAGGTTGACTGCATTTTCTCTTGGAAAGGTGTCAAGAGCAAGGCCATTAGCAATAATTCATTTGGTTACTATCAGAAGAACTGAGTGGTGTGTGACTAATGATATAGAAACACTTATGATTGCACTCAATCTTTTTATGACTAAAGAAGCACATACCAAGGAGTCAAGAAAAGCTGGCAGCAAGAGAGAAAAATAGACCCAATCCGTAGTACCCCACCTGTTTCACAAAACTCTTGTCACCCAACACCTTGCTCAGTTGGTCTGAATCATTATTTCTTCACAGTGCCAACCCACATAGACTGTTTTAAGTTTGTGAAGTTTACCCTGCAGCATAATATAGGGCACAGTTCATTTACTAGCAGGAGGGAAAGTGTGTCTTAGATAAAATCATATGAAGAACTATTACAAAAATATGTTATTTTATGGATACTAAAAACAAATCTATTGTAGGACAGTAGTTGAACATAATTCTGGTATATATAATGGAATGCACTATTTCTAATTAACTTTCAGTGAAAGAGCTCATGGTGTCTGCTGGAGATAATATAATAATAACTTTACCGAAAACTGGAGTTGAACTGAAGGCTTTTGTTGTGCCAGCGCCACCTGCAGGTCAGTTTGACTTTCCTCTGTGACCGCTAGGGGCGGGTTAGCTGGGATGTGCTTATTTATCAGGTCGTTAGGGGTTATTTACAACATTGATTCGTTTTCGCAATATTGTGTGATGTCACAAATGAAGGTTCTAGAGTGGATGACAAGGCTTTGATGATTATAAGCATTAGAGTTTATTGAAATAGTTTAAAATGGAGTAAGAGGATAGGAAATGAAATACCGTACGTATCCTTTAATTGGTCAGGATAGAAAGCCATAAACTTCTGATGATGCAAAGCAGAGTGATATATGAGAGCAGGAGAGGTTTCCACATACCAGATTTTGACCTATGATAAGCCATGGAGCCTGGGAAGTTTCCACTTAGGAGGAGACGGTAGCGTTTGCACTAAGGTTTGTTTGCAGAAATTTCAATAGTGATGACACGGCTCTGAGGTTCTCAGGATGCCTCACACCAGCTGTTCAAAAAATGTTGTTCAAAATGCTCTTTCTTCTGCTTGTCCAGTGCTCCGCTATTCAGCAAACCTTTGACCTATCCCTGTGACCTGTCAAATGCGTTCTTTCTTAAGGTATATCCATTCTTAAGCTGCTTGAATATTTCTCATTCAGGTTAGTTCCTTTATTCATTTTCTCTGTATCACATATAAATTGAAATTTAAGCAGAGATGATAATATTTGGTGTTTGCATTTAATCCTTTCTGCTGAGGGACCTCATACTTTAACGACTAGCGTCTCAAGAAGGAGAAAGCTTCATCCTAACATAGAGAGGTTTCACTTATTTTTGTGTCCTTAAATAAACCCCTACAACAGAGGAAATGAATTGAAATCTCCTTGCCCTTTATTAAAAGGAGAAAGAGTACAGTGTTTTATACTATGTTAAAACTCGTGGTCATGAAGCCTTGGCTGTCTGCTGGAGGATGTGAGGACCAGCCTTGCACCCACCTGTCTGCCATCCAGCCTGCTGCGAGTGAGAGCTCCAGCCTACCCACCAACTGGCCACAGGGATGAACTGCTGGCCCAGATCAGAAGAACTGCCCAGCAGAACTACAAAATTGTAAACTAAACAAAATGCGTTAAAGCAATGAAAACATGTGTCATCACCGGAAACCGATACCGGGGCTACCAGTTGGCTGGAGGAAACCCTCCCTGATCAGGAGCAGGGAAGACAAGCTCGGCCGGAGAATCCACGAAAGAAAATTAGGAAGGTTCCTGTTTTTAAAGTTTATGGCTGGACCTGACCTCAGACACTGGCTGTGTGCTCTCTGTCAGCTTCTCACTGTGACATTTATTTAGGGTTTACTCTGTGCTGGGCTGTGCTTGGCACTTTGCATGAATTAATATGGAGTTCATTCATTAATATGGATCCTTGCAACAACCCAATCATCTCCCCATTTTACCAATGAGCCACTGAGGCTTGGAGAGGTCACCAATCTCTCCCGGTGGGGACAGATGGGGACCTGAACCAGGAGACTTGAGTAAGCCTACCCTCAACACTACCCAAGGAAGAGGTAACCTGGGGGAGGAATGACCCAAAGACAATATTTTTGTTGATTCAAAGTTGTGAAATAGGGCCCAGGCCCACCCATCTCCACAGTGTCTATGGCTGAAAGCTGGGATGGGGTAAGCTTTTACCTCAGAGACACCATACCATCTAAAAATCTGCGTAAAATCTTTACCCAGCTGGAAACGAGAATGACAGTCTCCCAACTTTTAAGAAAACAATGGAGAAAGATGGGCATCTGGGGCAAAGTTGATGAAATTCCTCTAGAGAATTTTCAGTCTCTCTCCTCAGCCTTAGAAAGTACACTGTAAAGTTTAATATAAAGATACATTTGATCAGGAAAACATTTTAGCTTTCTTAGTCAATAGAATCACATTCTATGACCCTGCTCTGCACACCTCACAGCGATACACATGCTGGCACTCTAGCAAATGTGTACCTACTATGTGCGCCTTTCAAGGAGTGGGGACTTCATGGGTCTAAATGAGAAATGCCATTGTTCACAAATTTTGTCAGATGGGCAAGTCTGGCTCTTCAGACTTTTCACACGAGGTCTTACTGTGGTCCTATGTTTGTAGCACTTTATATGGGGCTTCAAGAGGGTGTAATGCAGAACAGGAGAATCTAACTGGTCTCAGACTGGGGACTTCACAGGCCAGACCTGCTCTCCCTTTCTGTTTGCCTCCATTCTAATTGTACTAAAGATCAGCTTTAAGCAACAATGACTTACTCCAGTTCCAGGCCATGGTAACCTGTGAAAAATCTTTGGCCAACTATGAGTAGAGTCAGTATTAAGCTTTAGTCCTCCTAAAAACAAAACAAAAAAAGCCCAAACAACTTTATGTCTAGTCAGATACAGCACTCTGGAAGGAAAGTCATCAAATGCCAACAGTGAGATTAGGGAGATCTTTTTTTTTTTTGCTTTCCATATTTTCTAAATTTTCTGTAAGTTGTATGTTCTTGTAATAAAAAAGAAATTTTACATTAAAAAGAGATAGAAACCTTGTTATTCCTTACTTGGATGATAGTTGAAAGTTGAGTTCGGTATACTCAAATTAATCTCTACTGGTGGATTGAAGGCTGTCAGCTGCTTCCCTCTGCGCAGATTATATATCGTGACCTCTCAGAATTTATAACTACTCATATTTCTTTTTCACTCTCAGAAACAACCTACAACTATGAATGGAGTTTAATAAGCCACCCTGTAGACTACCAAGATGAAATAAAAGAAAGACACGCTCAAACTCTTAATCTCTCTCAAGTAAGTAACCAGAGGTGGGTTGTATTTGACAGCATACCATAGAATTCAGTTAACTCCTTCTTAGCTGGTGAACCCGGGAGTCTGTCTCATGGTTAAGATCAAAAGAAGGATATAAATGAATCAAGTTTCAACCATATAGGTAGACAGGCAGATGGTTAAATAAGGGGGCTTTCAAATAGCTTTTCTTTATTTGAGTTACTTGGCATATCAGCTGCGGGAAAAGAGGCTGGCTGTCCAGGGGTCTCTGTGGTGAGGTTGAAATTCAGTTTTCTAGCTCTTGCACTCTTTGCAGTGTTAGAGACCTTCTGGGTTATCTCTGCTTCTCAATTAGGCACAGTTCTAGAGTTGTCAATAATTCCATTCCAGTTCATAAATGTTTTGAGTATCAAATATTGCTCCAAGATGTAAGCACCTCATGAGAAGAAACATACCTTCTTCCTGGGCCATGAAGATAAATAAGCTAACTTAGTTAGCTACCAGAGGTCTGGTTTCCTACTAGGTGATTAGGTTGTCTTCATTCCTGAGACTGTCGAGGTAATGGTGCAGCACAAGTTTGCATCACCTGCAAGTCTTTGAGCACTGTTTCTCAAAGTGTGGCACCCAGACCCAGACTGCAGACAGCAGGCTCACCAGAGCTTCAGATAGTAGCTGAAGATGCATGATTCCCATACACACAAGAACTGCTGCCCTTGGCTGGCCCATCTCCCTCATGCCTCTGGAAGGCCCACGAACATCTGTAACTAAGCTAAAGGCCTTTCTGGGTGATCTTCAGTGTTCCAGAGCACAGGCTTCAGACAGGTGGCAGGGTCTCCACAGATCCACGTGAGACTTTCTCCTGAGCCCCTTCTCTGTGCTGACGTTAGGAGAATGGCTTCTGGGATGTTTTAGGCTTTCTAGGCAATGGACCCATCCAATCTTTTGCGTGTTTACCTGTGTAACCTTTCTTTGTGTTGCAGTTGTCAGTAGGATTTTATGCCTTCAAAGTAGCGGTTTCTAGTGACAATGCCTTTGGAGAAGGATTTGTAAATGTCACTGTTAAGCCAGGTAAGCCTGTATAAGAGAACGGCCTCCTGTTGTACAGGTTATCTTAATTTTTCAGTGCCTGAATGACATGGTAATATATTTTGTATTTTGCAATCGTCTATTATAGAGAAAGCATGCAAGCATGTTGTTTGTTTTCTTTCTACTTTCTGTATAAGTCTTAGTACTCACTTGACACTGCTGTTGAAGCTTACATACAAGGTTATTGCTTGCTGATTCAGAATGGTGGCAAATTGTCCCTTAGCCTTCCCTGCTGACATTTACTCTATGCCTTTCTCTACCTCTGTCCCCCATGACTCAGCTTTACCTTAGGTGAAGGAGCATGTCAAACACATTCAATGGAGCAACCAAGGGGTCAGGGAAAATGTGTGCTGTCGGCTTTCAAGCCCACTGGGCCTTTCAGGCCACTGCTGGCACATAAGTCACTGCCTGTGTGTGAATTAGAAACAGGTGGCCCTTTGTCGGGGTGACACAGTCCTGGCTCAGGGAGTGTCACATAGGCTGGCCTCAGACTATGCTGCAGGCACAACCTGCACAACTGAAGTGAGCCACCTCTGTGCCAGCTTCACCTCCCAGCCCACCAGTGGGGCCGACAGCTCTGCCTCTGGCACATTCTGCCTGATTAACTATAGCTGAAGTGTGGCGGCAGTGGTGAGGGCCTTCCGTCAGAGATTCAAGATCCACTTCATCGTAGGAGCTGGAACTGTATCCCATTGCTCCTTTTCTGCAATTACTACTCAAATTCTATGACTAACCCCTTGGTTATTATTATATGTGATCACCGAGCCTGGGCTTATGTACAAATGTAAACATGCAGACAAGCTCCTACAATTTATAGATCGGTTCCAGAACTTTAAAAAGTATTCTCCACAGTTGAGGCCTGTAGGATAAACACCTCCTTGACAGGATGTTTATAATCAGTTTTTTAAAGCACATGATTTTCTTTGGGTAATGATATGCATATACATAACGTGACCTCAGTCAGTGTCCTTTTTTCCTGTCACACAGCCAGAAGAGTCAACCTGCCACCCATAGCAGTTGTGTCTCCCCAGATACAAGAGCTCACTCTACCTTTGACGTCAGCCCTCATCGATGGCAGCCGTGTGTATCCTGTGATACTGTAGGGGTTTTTTGCCCTATATACTATGAGATTTAATGGGCGCTGTCTATCCTGGCCGGGAGGACTTACGGACTAATACGCTGATAGAGGACCATCTCCCTCTTTAGTCTTCTGTCTGCAAGTTTTTCACTTCCTTCATCACAACTTCTCCGGCCTGTGCTCACTTTCCCTTCAGTTATGTCTCATTTATCTGTGAACAGTTCTTTAGGGCCTAGTTACTTGATTTGGAATTAAAGCCATTATTAAAGATTCTCCTTTTGATGTAGTATATATGATGAGCAGTTGGAAAATCACCTTTAACAAATATTAGAAGGGTCGCCTTCAGTGAGGGTGGGTAGTGTTTTGTTAATTTAATTCAGCATTCATTCCTTCTATTTGAGTTTATGTGGATAGGACCCCAGTTGTAACTACAGATATCCGTGCAAATGAGAATAGACTGAAAACATATCCTATATTTGACAATATATTAATATTTATATAGGTATATGACAATATATGACAAAATATGTTCAATAATATCAAAGTCACCAGTATTTGCATTTATGCACAAAGCTAATACCACATCCTGTGGAGTGAAGAACAGTTGCCTTGATTGTTGGGAGAAGAATATTTGTCAGCCACGAATGCTGCCCCATTCTGCAAGTCTGCAAATATACAGAAATCGCTCTGACATGATCACTTGCATCTATTTGAATATACATGTCCACATTTCCCCCTTAACAACATGAAAATAAAGCAAAAAAAGGAAAATATTTATAAGAGAAAATGCATAACATTTTGTTTCTCTAATTCAGTTTGGCTTGGGTACAGGAAACTGTTCAGGCTTGTTAATCTGTCACATGAACTTATTCTTTCCTTAAATGAATTAGAAGAAAATGGCTCCCTTCAGATCTAAATTTCTATGATTCTGTATGGCACATTTGTTGGCTCTCTTTTAAAGTAGAAAGGGAAGTTTCTCTCGCTTTACATCTTAATGATTAGGGTAGTCAAAGGCATTTTATAAATTATATATGACCATCTCTTAGGTCTTTATGAATCTGTCAGTACAGAGACCTATTTAAAATTATCAGTAGGGTGTCAGGTGCTGTAGCTGAGTGAGTAGAAGTAGTATTTCACCGTGCTACACTTGGTTGACTCCTGTTTTAAAAAATGCAGTAGCACCTGTCACTGTGCTTTTTAAATTCACAACTGAGTGGGAACAACCTCACTCAAATCTGGTGGAAATCCAGGAGAAAAATAGTGATGATAATTTAGGGAGGGGAAGAAATCTTCCTTCTGACACATAATACATATCCCTTGAAATCTATGCAATTATATAATTTCACATAAAAACATTTAAACATGTAATAATATAAAGTACAAAATTTATGTTTTAATATTCTCGCATTTCATTCTAGTTTTCCTTTATTGTTTAATCTTTCTAGAAAGTACAGATGATGCTAACATAGTGAGTTACCACTGGGAGGAAATGAACGGGCCCCTGGGAGAAGAGAAGATGTCCGCTGATTCTCCCGTCTTACGTTTGTCTAACCTTGTTCCTGGAAACTATTCTTTCAGGCAAGTGGGTTCCCCACCTTTATTGTGCTTCCCAGTACGTACATTTTGACTCTCTCTTTAAATTGATGCCTATAAAACATGGTGCTTCTTTTCATTTTGGCCAAGAGGCAACGAAGGTGTGGTTTTCTGAGGAGTTTTGGTTGGCAGCCACTTTAGACTCTGATATCAATTAATCAACCCATATGAATTATGAGTGCCTGCTGATTGGAAGCATCTGGTTTTGGTTGTCAGGAGTAGGATGGGGATGGCATCTTTTTGTGTTGATTTATGTGAAAGAAAGTTTGTATCTTCAGAGTCAAAGTGAGTCAGAATTGTCTGTTTCTTATCTTTTTCTTACAACTTTTTAAGGTATAACTGAAGTCTATTAAACTGCACATATTTAAGGTATAAAATTTGATGAGTTTTGACGTATGTATACGCCTGTGAGACCATCATCACAATCAAGATAATAAACATTTCCATCATCCCCAAAACTTTCCTTATGCCCCTTTGCAATCCATCTCTCCCTCCACTCTTGTCCTTGGGCAAACACTCACCTGCTTTCTGTTGCTTTAAATTATTTTATACTTTCTAGAAGTTTATATAAATGGAATAATGCAGTATGTAAACCTTTTGCCTGGCTTCTTTCATTCAGTAAATGATTTTGAGATTCATCATGTTGTTGTCTGTATCAATAGTTTGTTCCCTTTGATTGCTGTGTACTATTCCAATGTATGGATATAGCACAATTTATTTATCCTTTCAGCTAGTCTGGACATTTGGATTGTTTACAGCTTTGAGCTATTACAAATAAAGCTGCCATGAAGATTTGTGTACAAGTCTTTGTATGGACAAATATTTTCATCTTTCTGGGGTAAATATCCAAGAGTGGAAAGGCTAGGTCCTATGTTAAGTTTATGTTTAACATTTTAGGAAATTGCCAAACTCTTTCCCAAAGTGAGTGTACCATTTTGCATTCCCACTCGCAGTGTCTGAGAGCTCTACATTCTCACCAATGCTTGGTGTGGTCAGTCTTTTGAATTTTATCGAATTTATTGGGGGGTGGTATCTTCTTATGGTTTGACTTTGCGTTTTCCTGATGGCCAATGATATTAAGCATATTTTCGGGTGCTTATTACCCATAATATAACTTCTTTTGTGAAATATCTGTTCAGGTCTTTTTTGTATTTTAAAAATTGCTTTGTTTGTCTTATTTAGTTGTAAGAGTCTTTATACATTCTGAAACAAGCCCTTCATTTTATATATGTGCCATGGATATTTTTTCCCAGTATGACTTTTTGTTTTCTTAATGGTGTCTTTCAAAGAGCAAAAGTTTAAAATTTTTATTGTGTAATTTATCAGTTTTTTTTTCTGTTTCATGCTTCTTGTGTTCTAAGTAACCTTTGTCTATCCCAATATTGCAAAGATTTTTTTCCTATGTTTTTTTCTATAAGGTTTATGGTTCTAGGTTTAGATCTAAGAGATGTTTTGAGTTATTTTTAAGTATTGTGAGATTTTTGAATGTCGAATCAACCTTGCATTCATGGGATAAACCCTATTTGGTCATTATATCCTTTTTATATAGCATTGGATTCAACTTGCTAATATTTTGGTAAGGATTTTTGTGTCTATCTTCACAAAAGATATTAATCTATGCCTTTCTCTTCTTTTTTGCAATGCCTTTTTCAAGTTTTGGTGTAAGGATTATACTGGCCTCATAAAACAAGTTGGCCAGTGATCCATCCTTCTCTATCTTCTGAAACATTTGTGAACAACTGGTGGTATTTCTTCAGTGAATGTTTGATAGAATTCACCAGTAAAATCATCTGGGTCTGGAGTTTTCTTTTAGGGAAATTTTTTGATAACAAATTAAATTTCTTTAGTAGATGTAAGGCTATTTAGATTTCTGGTTTTTTTCTTGCATCAGTTTTTGGTAAGTTGTATTTTTCAAGAAATTTGTCTAATCCATCTAAATTGTCAAATTTGTTGGCATAAAGTTGTTCATAGTATTTTTATATTTTGCTTTCATGCGAGTAGGATCTATGGTGATAACCCCTTTTTCATTTCCAATATTGGTAGTTTGTGTTCTCTTTTTCTCTTGATCCATCTAATTAAGGGGTTTGTTAATTTTGCTTATCTTTTCAAAGAACCCCTAACTAAAGCTGTATTAATTTGTTTGTGTTCTAATTTTGTTGATTTCTGCTCTTATCTTTATTATCTCTTTACTTCTATTTACTTTTGATTTACTTTGCACTTCTTCTTCTAACTTCTTAGAGTAGAATCTTGGGTCTTTCATATTAGATCTTCCTTAAAAACTTATAAAGTTTTTAAAGTTGTTATTTTCCTTTAAGTACTGCTTAGCTGTGTCCCATACATTTTGGCTTTCGATAATTTTAAGTCTCAAATACCCCTTTAAGAAGCTGATGATTTCAGAGAAGGAGCCCATATATATGTATTTATGAATCCTCTGCAGTCTGGCCAGGTTAAGAAACTCTCCAGCATCTGACTGGATTCATCTTCGACTAAAAAATCCATGGAGGTGCTCTAGAGCGCTTTAGATTTTACTCAGGTTGTAACAACTTCTGTTTTGGTTTATTTGAAATCTCAGCGGTAAGAAGCAATTTACCCTATTAGGATGGCTATTATTTAAAAAGTGGAAAATAACAAATGTGTGTGAGGATATGGAGAAATAGGAACCTTTGCGCATTGCTGGTAGAATGTAAAATGGTGCAGCTGCTGTAGAAAAGTTTGGCAAGTCCTCAAAAAGTTAAACATAGAATTAGAGTTAACGTGTCTACATCCCACTTCTAGGTATCTACCCGAAAGAATCGACAGCAGGGACTCGAACAGATACTTTTACACTGTCTTAGTCCATTCAGGCTACTATAACAACTTAAATTGGCTTATAAATGACAGAATTTATTTCCCATATTTCTGGAGGCTGGGCAGTCCAAGGTCAAGGTACTGGCAGATTTGGTGTCTGATGAAGGCCCACTTCCTGGTTTATAGACAGCCATCTTCTCACATGGCGGATGGGGTGAGGGATCCCTCTGAGGTCTCTTTTATAAGGGCACTAATCCCATTCAGGAAGGCTGTGCCCTCAAGACCTAATCACCTCCCGAAGGGTCCACTTCCAAATACCAACCACTAGGGATTAGGTTTCACCATATGAGTTTTAGGACAACACAAACATTCAGTCTAGAGCATACACCAATGTTCATAGCAGCATTAATCATAACAGCCAAAAGGTGAAACAACCCAAATGTCCATCACCGGATGAATGTGATATATACATACAGTGGAATATTATTCAGCCTTAAAAAATGAAATTCGGACACATACTACAACATGGATGAACCTTGAAGACATTAGGTTAAGTGAATGAAGCCACTCACAAAAGGACAAACATAATATGATTCCACTTATATGAGGTACCTAGGGTAGCCAAATTCATAGAGATAAAAAGCAGAATAGTGGTTGCCATGGGGTGGAGGGAGGGGAGAAATGGGAAGGTAGTGTTTAATGGGTACAGTTTCAATTTGGGTTGATGAAAAATTCTGGAGATGGGCAGCCATGGTGGTTGCACAACAATGAGAATATCCTAATGCCACTGAATTGTACACTGTTTAAGTTTAAATGGTGAGTTTTATGTTATCTGTACTTTACCACAATTAAAAAGAAGAAATTTACCTAGCTCTGCAAGCTTGTTTTATTATTAAGAGTGGATCCCTGAGAATCTATAGGCTCTTTGGAGGCAGAATGAACAGCCACATGGAGCATCCAGTGCTCGTGTGTGTTTATTTGGTTTTTAAGACTTTGTTTTTTTGGAGCAGTTTTATGTTTACAACAAAATTTAGCGGAAGATGCAGAGATCTCCTAATGCCCCCTGCTTCCACACATGCATAGCCTCCCCATTATCAACATCACTCACCAGAATGGTACATTTTTTTAAACCAAGGATGAACCTATATTGAGACATCATAATTATCCAAAGTCCTTAGGGTTCATTCTTGGTGTTGTACATCCTATGAGCTTGGACAGATGTATAATGATAGAGGTCTATCATTATAATATCATACATATAATTTCATACATATTTTCACTCCCCTAAAAATCCTCTCTGCTCTGCCTGTTCATCCCTCCCTCCCCGACAACCCCTGGCGACCACTGATCTTTTTACTGTCTCCATAGTTTTGCCTTTTCCAGAGTATCAGATAGTTGGAATCATACAGTATGTAGCCTTTCAGATTGACTTCTTTTGCTTAGCAATGTGCGATTAAGGTTCCTCCATGTCTTTTCAGGCTTGATAGCTCATTTCTTTTGAGCTCTGAGTAATATTCCATTGTCCGGATGTCCCACAGTTTATTTATCCATTCACTGAAGGACATCTTGGTTGCTTCCAAGTTTTGGCAATTGTGAATAAAGCTGCCATAAACATTCACGTGCAGATTTTGGTGTGGACATAAGTTTCCATCCCCTTTCGGTAAATACCGAAGAGCATGGTTGCTGGATAGTATGGTGAGTGCATTTAGTTTTGTAAGAAACTGCAAAACTATCTTCCAAAGTGGCTGTACCATTTTGAATTCCTATCAGTAATGAATGAGAGCTCCTGTTGCTCCACATCCTTGTCAGCATTTGGTGTTTCAGATTCTGGCCATTTTAATAGGTGCGTGGTGGTATCTCATTGTTGTTTTAATTTCCGTTTGCTTGATGACACATGATGTGGAGCATCTTTTCATGTGCTTACCTGCCATTAGTATATCTTCTTTGGTGAGGTATTCGTGTGTTTGTTTTTAGTTTACCACCTTGACTGTCACAGCTTGATCCAGAAGAAATACAGGTTTCAAGAGACAAGTGACAATGTAGGAGTTAAAAGAATAATATTTTCTTCTTATAATAAGAATAACGCATGTTTGCCATAAAAATAAAAACAGAATATATGTAAGCATAAAGAAGGAAATTAAATACCTCCCGTAATTCCACTACCTAAAAATAAACACCCTTAACAGTATGGTATTTATGTTTATGGTGCTTTTTCTATACATACATAAACGTAAAACATTTTTTTTCTTACTTGGATCAAAATGTATAGGACTTTTTGCAGGCTACCTTCTATAATTTTAAAAATTTTGTCTTTCACATTTAAATTAGAATTAATTGTATACCTTCCATGGTTAGATCCAAGTTTTTTCCCCATATGGATAATCAGCCAATTGTCCCAGTACTATTTATTGTCTAATCTATCCTTTCCTTCTACGAGGCCACATCTCTCCTATATCTAGTTTTCCTAGATGTGTGGGTCTGTTTTTGGATTCCCCATTTATCGTGAATATCCATGTCATTAAATATTCTGCAGCATCATGTTTAATGCTGTGCTGGTACATCATAGTTTCTTAATTCAGCCCCATTATTCAATGTCTGGGTGAACATCCTTACAGTTAAATTTTGGAGTACAAGTAAAATTTCTGGGTCAGAGGCCTGTATATTTTAAGGAGTTTGATACGTGTTGGCAAATTATTGTCCACTTTTTATCTGAGGGTTTGCTAAATCCACTGGTTGGAACTTTATGGTGTAAA
This sequence comes from Equus quagga, assembly GCF_021613505.1. Classification (NCBI taxonomy): domain Eukaryota; kingdom Metazoa; phylum Chordata; class Mammalia; order Perissodactyla; family Equidae; genus Equus; species Equus quagga. Next base: position 41,146,179 of record NC_060281.1, read on the forward strand.
GACCTCAGGGGATTTCAGAAAAGTTATTAAAAGTCTCTTTATAGCACTTTACTTATTTATTGGGGTAAAATTTATATATAGTGAAATGCCACTTTATAAGGTGCTTTTGATTCATTTTTATTTAATTACTCTTCATTGGCTGGTTGAGGCAGATTACTGCTGCTATCCGCATTTTACCAGGAAGAAATTCCCTTAACGGGCCCAGAATCTGTCCTGATCAGCCTGGTTGAGGAGGAAGGACCTTAGGTGTTTGGTTTGCTGTCAGAGCCAGGACTGGAGTTTGTATCTTGGTGGTGCAGAGTATGTGGGATAGTGTGAAAGGAAGCTCGGAATACATGGGCCCTCTGTCTGCGTACCTCACCTGCAAATAAGGCCTGTGATCTTTCTGTAGCTTCATTCTCATATTCCTATTTACACCTGGCTAGCATTCATCACTGCTGAACTAACATCTTTACCCTGGAAGTGACCTTATGTCACCGATCCAATTACCACATCAGGAGTGAGTTTACTGTGGGAGGGTCAATGCACTTCTCTTTGTTGTTTATTTGTGGAGGTTGAGTATCATTTGTATTTGAAAGTGCTTAATCCTAAAATTGCTTTGCAAGGAGTGTCCTGAAAACATAATTACAGTAAGTCCTCTAGAAAAGAATAAAAAAATTGAAAGGCTTTGTTGCTGAAAATTCGTGAGTGATTTACTGTCTCTACATGCTCAGACCTGAGGGCAGGACTTAAACCTGATACGTTCTTAGTCTCAGCTATTAGAGGGAGGCTTCTGTGTTGGCTGAGGATGGTTTCTTCACCCACCATCTCAAAGACTCATCAGAGACTCATATAAGATAAAACTCTAGGGCTGGTCCGGTGGCGCAGTGGTTAAGTTCCCACATTCCGCTTCTCGGCGGCCTGGGGTTCGCCGGTTTGGATCCCAGGTGCGGACATGGCACTGCTTGGCATACCATGCTGTGGTAGGCGTCCCACGTATAAAGTAGAGGAAGATGGGCACGGATGTTAGCTCAGGGCCAGTCTTCCTCAGCAAAAAGAGGAGGACTGGCAGTAGTTAGCTCAGGGCTAATCTTCCTCAAAAAAAAAAAATTAAAAAAAAAGATAAAACTCTATCGTGTGACTATATTGCTAGCTAAAAACAAATAAACCAACAGCAACAAATAAAAATAATATCCTCAGGTCTCTGTTCTTTTCTCAGCTTCCTACCCAAATTTCTCTTTACACCTGTTCTAAATTGTTCTGAGAAATGTGGGCAGACTTAAGGCAAATTGACCACCTGTCCTAAGATTTGGCATGTTTTTGCAGAGTAATGCCTTCCTCTCCTTTTTGTAGATTGACTGTTACAGACTCAGATGGAGCCAGTAACTCCACAATTGCAGCCCTAATAGTCAACAGTGCTGTGGACCATCCACCAGTTGCCAATGCGGGACCAAATCAGACCATAACTTTGCCCCAAAACTCCATCACTCTGAATGGAAACCAGAGCAGTGATGATCACCAGATTGTCCTCTATGAGTGGTCCCTGGGCCCCGGGAGTGAGAGCAAAGAGGTGGCCATGCAGGCAAGTTCTCCATCCTGCCTTCGGACTTTTGTCTCTGTCTATCTGCCTGTCTCTCCTTCCATCCATCTGTTCATCCATCTGTCTATCCACACATCTATCTATCTATCAAGTATTAATTCGTGGGGGATAGTTGAATTCAGAAAATATGTTTTATAAAGTTGCCTGATATATCACAATTGTTAGAAGAGCTCCTAAACTCACAATCTTCCAGTTGACATCACTGCCCCTCACCCACTCTGTCTAAGCACAGAGTAGTAGCTAAGTGGGTCCTGTGTTGACAACTTAGCCTTGAGGTTAGTTTGGGAAAACTCTGACCCAACATTGCTACAGAAATATTATTTTAGTGTTAGGAGAAACCTTAGAAATAATCTAATCTAAACCTCATTATCAGAAAATTCTTCCTTATTTTGTTTCTCCTATTTTTAGAAACTCTGTCCTGTCTTTTCTGTATCCAGTGGTCTCTTTTTAAGAGCTTTTTGTATTCAACTTTTGATTTGTTCAAGTGTTAAATATATTTGTGTAAAGACATAATAACCTTGGAAATTTGCTGTGTGTGTGAGCTGTTTGCTTATTCTTCTCTTGGGGATGGCCAGAACTATTTGTTTTTGTTGCTAACCAGCTTGATATTTTTGCAGTTATGTTATTATTTGAGAGTTTAGTGAAAAAAAAAAAGGACCTTACATTGCCACCCTTCTCTTCTCCTTCAAACTCCATCTCACCAGTCCAAGATAAATTTCTCATTAGTATTTATGATGAAATCAGACATTCCATGAAAACTTATCTCCTTTACTTTCTGATGTTTCTGAAAAGTATTTTACAATTATGATAATTAAAAATGCCTCATTGTGTTTATGGAGCTTGAAAGAGCTGTGAGTCCTCTAGATGTCCTCGAAGAGCTCTAGGTGTAGTGTCCCTCCCTGCCTAAGGGTTGTGGCAAGGGCTATGTTTTCTTCTGTTATATTAATAATTCTGATTCCGGGGGGTTTAGATACAACACAGGAAGAGGGGATGTTTTGTATTTCCTTGGTTAAAAAATATTCCAAATTTTCTTTCCCTTAATTATTGAGAGTTATGTGCCCAAAGATGTGCTCCAGATTTCATCCATGTCTAATTGACACGTATCCAAAGGAAGTCACTCGTGCAGGGCCACAGAGCTAGCCTTGCTGCTCTCCACGCTTGCCTATCTGCTGCAGATGCTCTAAGGTTATCCACAGTCACGATGGTATTGACTTGTGATTGATTAATCAAGATGTCAAAAGGGCTGATGCTTTTGATTAACTGGGGCCATCACAAAGATGAGCTCTGTAAACTAGACCTTTTACGTTAGTCTAAAAATTGTGCAAGGCCGCCTTCTGAGGTTGTGCTCCTTACTGGGGAAGGTCACGGAAGCCTGTGCGCTTAAACCAGAAACATATGGCTGCTTCGGGGTCCTCAGTGAAAGGTGTTAGTCTGTTCAGTTCCCATCTGCTGCAACGTTCCTTTTTATTGTGCGCATAAGCATTCATGTAACCGTATTAATTTTGAGCCAACTAATAGGAACTAATACTTTCTCTATAGAACTTTTCAGAAAATAAGTGCTGTGCTCTATTTAGTTAAAGTAGGTAAAAGCACTTTTTAAAAAGTTCTTAAAAGTATGCATTTCAAATTTCATAAGTTCCCCTTGTTATAACACAATTGATTTCCTATCAGTTTTCTTTTTCCATTAAAATCTGTAAAAAATACATGCGGATACATTTATCTTTAGACAATTTGGGGATCTGTAAAAGTAGACAAATTATAATAGGACTTAAAATTAAAAATTCTTTTCATGATGCCATGAACTTCAAACATAGGCAAGAATTGGAAATGTTACCTACAACACAGCAGCAACAAAATGAAAGCGTATTAACCTGGAGGCAACAAGTAGTTAGCTATTACATACTCAACTGAAAAAATGCCTCATTGAAAAATTTATTTTTGATTATAAGAGTAATACATGAATTGCTTCTTGTGGTAAAAAAAAAAGTTCAAATAAATCCTGATAAAGTAAAAATACACCTTGACTTCACCCAAGTCCCCAAATACACCTTGACGTCCCCTTGTTGGAGATAATCACTTTTCTCAGTTTAATGTGTGTACTTCTGGAATCTTTTCTTTGTGTTTATATGTGCGTATGTGTGCATGTAGCAATATCCATCACACTGTCTGCATTGTTCCGTGACTTTCTTTTTTTGCTTCATAATATGTCTTTGACGTCTTTCCATTTTATTATTTATAAATCTACGTTATTCTTTTAAACTAGCATCCCATTGTGTATTGGGGTGGGTTTGGCCATTCCTCTGTTGATGAACATTTAGATTGTTTTCATTTTTTGCTATTTCAGGCAATGCTTCAGTCAGCATCCATGTGCACATCCTCCTTGTGCACATGGGCATTTCTCTAGTGTAGATACTAAGAATTGCTGAGTTGAAGAGTGTACTCATTTAACAGTTGAGTGGATGTTGCCAGACTGCTTTCTAAGAAGTCTGTGTTAATTTATACTCCTTCAATAGTCTATGAGGACACACAGTGAACTTTAGATCATATTTCCTGGGGCACACACATTTCTTTTTCAAGCAGGGTCTTTATTTTTAGTAAAATTGTTAGTTTTTCATTATGTCATACTAATTACTTCTGCTTCTTTAGTATTTTTTCTTTTCTTTCTCATTTTTGCTATTACTTAGGGAGTAGAGACGCCATACCTTCATTTGTCTGCAATGCAGGAAGGAGATTATACGTTTCAGCTGATGGTGACAGATTCTTCTAGGCAACAATCCACTGCTGTGGTCACTGTGATTGTCCAGCCTGGTAGGTGAGATGGAAAAGGGATTTGGCCCCAGAGATTAAAGCTGAAATGACACCTGGGCTTCTGGGCTTCAGCTAGGCCAAATATGGTGCAAATTCTCTAAATCTGAACTATTGAGAAATCAGGGCTCCAGGAGCTGAATCTTAATATAAAGCCAATTTTCTTTTGCAGTTCTGAATCACGTCTTGACTGTGTTTCTAAACCAGGGTATGAAAGACAAACTGAGAGCCATCCTCAGAGTCACTTTTGAGCTCTTATGCCATGTCCCACTCTGCTGAAGGTCTCCAGAGGATTCCTGAAGAGGCTGCTAGTTATGTGTGGCTTGGTACTCAGATGGCTGTGCCAGATTTGGGGGAATTGACTACAGTTCAGTTCAAAGTCCATTAATGTTTTTATGAAAACCCAGGACTCTGCTTTCCTCCAGATTTAAATAACCTTAAGAGTAGTTAGGCTTTTGCTTGACAATGGTCTTAGCTTTAGAACTGTTCTGGAAGATGCCTGCTAGTCCCAGAAACTGTCCAGTGTCCTGGCAACTGAGAATCTACTCAACTTAGAGACAGTGCATTTATTTTTTCATTGATTTATTCAGCTAATATGTAATATGTGCTATTAGTTAGACCCTGGGGATATGGAATGAAAGAAGATAGACTTAGCTTCTGCCCTCACAGGACTCATGAGCCAGTACACATAAAACCACATGATCAGTGCTTTTCTAGGGGAAGGACAGGGTACCAGGGGAGCCCACAGAGAGGGCACCTACCTGGGCTGGAGGTGTCTGCAAAGAGCTCTTACATGAACTAAGGGTTGAAGCATGAGTTGCAGTTAGCCAGGTAAAGAGGGTGAAGGGTGGGGAGCGAAGGACAAGAGGAAGCGTTTTTAGGCAGTGGGAACAGTATGCGTGAAGGCCATGGGATGAGAGAGAGCCTGGGAGTTCAAAGAACTAAAAGGAATTTAGTGTGATTGGAGGGAGAGAAAGAGGTGAGGATATGGGATTGTGAGGGGCAGGGATCAGAATGACAACAGGTGATCTGGAGAGAGAGGCAGGGGCTCTCTGTCACTGGCTTTGTAAATTATGTTCATGAAAATATTTTATCCTAAGGGCAATGGGAAACCGCTGAGCTTTACTGAGTAGGACAGTGAGGCTGGGACCTGGTCCAGACGTTGAGTAATGGCTGCCTCAGTTTTTGACTACATGACTTTTTTTAACAGAAATTTTCCTATTTATATCAATGGTAATATCAGTGATACTATTATATATTATTATATATAATACAGGTATTCCCTTAAAATCTGCACTTATGTTGTCTACACTCACTGTATTATATATATTATTATATTATATCTTTTGCTTTTGTTCAGCATTTAACCAAAGTGTTTTGAGCATTTGTTATTTATCAGGTACTGTGTTCGGCACTGGGGCTACAAAGGCAAAAGAAAGTGAGCCCTATCTAACAAAGTAGGTTTTTTTACGTTGACGTCAACTTCCTTCCTGCCTGCCTTCCTACCTGCCCCCCCCTCATCTCCCCCTGTCCTTCCTCCTTCACTTCTCCCATCCTTCTCCCCTTTCCTTCTCTCTTCTCCCATCCTTCTCCCCTCCCCTTCTCTTTCTTTCTCTCTTCTCCCATCCTTCTTCCCTTTGCTTCTCTCTTCTCCCATCCTTCTCCC